>NC_079504.1:82672963-82883295 GCF_030052815.1 Hevea brasiliensis
AGTATAATGTATGCAATGTTGTGTACTAGGCCGAATATCGCATATCTCGTTAGTTTGACTAGCGGTATCAATCCAATCCAGTTTGGAACATCGATAGTCACAAGAATATCCTTAAGTACTTGAGAAGAACTAAGGATTTATTCTTGATTTATGGAGGTGGAGACTTGCAATTGGATGGTTATACTGATTCTGATTTCCAATCAGATATTGATGATAGAAAGTCTACCTCTAGATATGTGTTTATTTGTAATGGAGGTGCAGTCGGTTAGAAGAGTTCCAAACAGAGCACGACTGCAGATTCCACTACAGAGGCTGAGTATATTACTGCATCAGATGCTGCAAAGGAAACTGTTTGGAAAAGAAGTTCGTGACAGAACTTACAGTAGTTCCTTCCATTGAGTCAGCAGTTCCACTACACTGTGACAATAATGGAGCAGTCATACAGGCTAAAGAACTAAGATCTCACCCAAAATCCAAACACATAGAAAGGCACTACCACATTATCAGACATATAGTTGGGCAAAGGCGATATAGCCATACAGAAAAATAACATCAGCTGAAAAAATTCAGCTGATCCATGCACTAATCCTTTGTCACAAGCTCAGTTAGACTGACATCTTGAGAAGATGGGTCTAAGGTATTGTAATGAATGGCTCTAGTGCTAGTGGGAGATTATTAGTAGTATGCCCTAGAGCATATCATTTAGTATGTATCTTGTATATATTTTTATTAATAAAAGGCATTTCCACTTTTCCGTTTACATAATATATTTATGTGTAATAGAAAAGGTCCATTGATATTTTGTTAGAAATATTATTCTTAAGTTGTTAAGAATATGAGTGACAATATTTCTAGCACAAAGTATCATAAATAGGTTCACAATCGAGGATACTTCATAATAAGGACATGACTTATCCAGAAAGATTGTATTCATGTTTGTTCCCAAGTTATTTATATGAGATATAAATAAGATGGAATGGTGAGTCTCATGCCATATGACAAACATGATAGGCACTTATAAATGATAAGTAGGCCGAACCAGTGACACTTACTCTTGTCAATGTTTTGTCATAAATCATATCAGTGCATATAATCTTTAGACCTGAGATAGCACAGTTATCTTGTATATAGGTAGTTTGAGTTTGATACTGCTTTCATACTTGTACTGTGTATGGGTATATGGGCATGTGTTGGCTCCTACTAGTTATATATGGAGGTAGGTGTTGATCAAGATGGAATCTGTTCCTCTAAGTAAATAGAGATAAAATCCTATGTTCATTTAATTGTTCTTGATGTTTCAAGTTCCTGGCCAGGACAGATAGATTTATTCATAAAAGAGTTTCTGATGAGAAAATCTTTTTAATCAAGAACTGGAATTATAAGAGAACATAATATTCATAGCAAATGGAGTTTGACATAAACCATGACTCCAGCTTGAGTTGGGATTTTGTAACAGAGAGATTCTAGTGCATAGTAACATATGATTATAGGTTCATTTAAGGTAAACCTTATTACTAATTGGGTGGCCATGGCATGCTATGCTAGGTGTTAACCATGGTCTATGAGGTTCATAAAATGATTTAGAGAAATCATTTATGGTAAGAAAGAGTTCTGATGATATTAAGAGTTGATATCATTTCTCATTGCCAATTAGTGATGAGCCTAGTAAGTCACACACATACACAAGTTATCACCTATTTAAACATGATTTAATTAATTAATTAAAGAATTTAATTGATTAATTAAATAGGTTTGGTTTGCAATTAGATTGCAAAGTCCCTAGCATGACTTGAAACCAAATCTAGATTATTGGATGTATAATATAAGTTAAATTTATATTTAAAGTGTTTAAATATGAATTTAATTAATGAGAAATTAATTAATAGAGATTAATTAATTAATTTATATTTGATATAAATTAATTAGAAGAAGAAAAATAATTATTTTGGGTTGAGAACTCAAAATTAAGGCACAGGGACATTTTGGTCATTTTGCAGTGTGACACGTGGCATCATGAGATGGTGACACATGGCATAACACATAAGCTTGCCAAATGTATTTTTTTAATCATGTAAGATGATTAAAATCAAGATTAAATATAGGTTTGACACTTGGCACAATTTGATTGGGTCACTTAAACCTAGAGCTAATCAAAGGGTGACATGTGGCAAGGGTTTAATGTGTTAACCTAGCTATTTAAGTGTGGTTATGAAAAGAAAAAATAACCAGCAGCCTCTCCTCTCATTTGTCACGCCACTTTGAGGCTCTCCAGCTATTCTTCTTCATCTCTCATCAATTCAAAGAGATTAGCCATCAATCTCTTGAATTAAGAACACTAGAAATTGTTTCTAGTGTCCTGTTTACATCTCTAATCTCTTAAAAGGCAGAACTTGAATTTCTAATTAATAGAAAAGGCTTTAGAAGCTTTTCAAGGGCTGCCATAGGTGTTTTTGGTGTGGACAAGCTAGAGGGACAACATCTGGTGTCCTGAAGATGAATCTCAAAGGCGCAGACACGCTGCAGCACATCAAGAGGTTAGTGTAATCGTTCTTGATTTAATCTAGGGTTCTAAAATTAATCTGATTAATTTTAAAATCTTAAATGGCAAATACAGATCCAAAAACATATTAAAAGAGTTTTAATATGTTGTTTATCATTGAAATCAAATAGATAAAAATAAATCTTGCATGATGCATGTGACCCTAGGTGAAAATTTTTGAATTCAATGGTATAAACTTGTGTTTTTCACGCTTCCGTTTCTTCATATCAAACTCAAATCACCTATATATAAGATAACTATGCTATCTCAGGTCTAAAGATTATATGCACTGATATTATTTATGACAATACATTGACAAGAGTAAACTCCATGTGCTTTTCATAAGTGTCATTGGTTCGACCTACTTATCATGTATAAGTGCCTATCATGTTTTTGATATGGCATGAAACTCACCATTCCATCTTATTTACATCTCATATAAATAACTTGGGAACAAACATGATTACAATCTATCTGGATAAGTCATGTCCTTATTGTGAAGTATCCTCGATTGTGAACCTATTTATGATACCTTGTAATAGAAATACTGTGACTCATATTCTTAACAACTTAAGAATAGAATTTCTAACAAAATATCAATAGACCTTTTCTATTACACATAAATATATTATGTAAATAGAAAAGTAAAAATGCCTTTTATTAATAAAAATATGTACAAGATACATACTAAATGACATGCTCTAGGGCATACTACTAACACTAGAGGCACTAAAGACCTCTCTAAAGCACTCAGATCTCTTCTGAGACACTCAAGATCTGTTTTGAGGCACTCAGATCTCTTTTGAGGCATTCTAGAATCCAAGGCACTTCAACCTCTGAACTAATAAGGATCCATAAACTTTTGAAAATAAAACATCCATGAGGTAACTATGAGACATTTTAGAAAAATGAACTGACCCCAACCTTGAAGGTATGAAAATCACCACGAAAAAAAGGTTGAATATAATTCAAAACCAGTTGCTTATCAAAAAGGGGAGCCAAACAAGCTTAAGCGAAAACAATTTTTGATATAACGAGTTAGTTCAAGATAGGACTCTAAAAGGAAAGCCAATTGGAATTATTAAATGACGGATCTACAAACTTATGATCGAATAATCAATTTTCAAAGTTCAAAATTATTATTAAATAATCAGATATTTAGAAGTTCACAAAATATCGACTTATAAGAATCAAATTTGGTGATCGAGTGTTCAGTATTCCTGTTAGGAAAATAAAAGAACAAGCAAGCACCAAAAAAATGGAAAAGCTTCATTAAATTTTCATAAATTTTTACAAGTTATCTAGCAGAAAGATCCTCGGTAGCTGGATATTTACACTATGAGATTCCCCAACCTCATCACCATCACTCTCATTCTCCACATTGGCACTAAGGGCAAGCTTTTCAAGCCAAGTAAAATCATCATTTGGATATTGCTATGCCATTTCAGCACAGAGGTCGCTGTGAGCTTAGACATAGGCATTCGCCTCTTTGTTGATCACTTCATCGTCCTTAGCCTTAAGCTCATCCTTCAGTTTAGCCAGCTCAATAGCCTGGCTCACTTTCACATCTTCAAGCTCTTTTTGTAGTTGTGCAACAAGTTCCTCAGATGACTTTACCCTCTCTTCCACCTCTTGTATCCTGGTACCCGCGTTAGACGAGTGACTCTTCAAATTTATTGCTTCTCTAAGAGCCTTGGACATCTCCCGCATCAAGAAGTTCACCTTTTTTTTCACCATGTGTTGAGTAGCAATTGACTCTAATTGCAGACTCATAAAATAATGCAGAAGATCCTCAATACTTTTTGGTCCCATTCAAAGATGATCTTCTAAAAGACATAGGGTTACAACTATGACTTTAGCTAGGTCTATGTTTCCTTTCATAGATCGGTTCCTCTCTAAAGACCGAGTCAGAACTTGAGCTCCCCTCAAGGTCGGTTAACTAGAGGAACCACCTCCTAAAGCAATCGAAATAAGTGGTTGGGCCAGAGGTCATGCTAAGATCGAAGGAGATTTGAGATCTGTGGGCTTGTTTTGGGCAAGAGCAAATGAAATTGGGTCCTCAGCTCTGGCTCTCTTTGAAGGAGATTGTCCTCCAGTATTTGTAGCAATAGCCTGTGATGTTGCCTCTTTTCTTTGAAGAACTCATTTATTGAGCTCTCTTTTCCTCTTTTTCTCAACCTTTTTAGCATTAGTTGTAGCCATTCCTACACAAGATAAGAAGTTAGTGAGAAACTTTGAGTCAAAGACAAAGATATAAGATCTTACCCTTTTCGAGTCCAAGATTGGTCAACCAAAGAGAAAAATCTGCTCTAACAACTATATTAGTAAGCCACCACTTCAGTTCCACATTAACAATATCTGCATTTAAATACCTACATGTGTTTACTTAACTTTTTAGCTCGTACACTACCACATTATCTTCTTGGTTAAGGGGAATCTCTCCTCATCATTTCTCGATAAAGTAATTCCAACTCCTAGGAACCCCCTTGAAACTTCAAGGATCTATGCATCAAAGAATAAAAAATTTGTCTTTCCAGCTCTTTAGCTATGATGGAAGCTTGATAAAAAGTCCACAATTTGGTATTGCTTAAAAAAAACCAATACTCTTCATTTTTTCCTTCTTTCAAGCTAATGAAGGGTAAGGAAAACCTTGGCCAAGGTTTATAGATTTTTAGCTCGGCAAAGACCTCAGAAGGCTACTAAATGTTCCCTAAGAGTTCAGGTGAAGTTGAGCAACACAAATGCAATTAAAGTTCATCACTTTAACATAAAATTGTTCCAAAGGGAATTAGAAATTGACTTTTAGTTGCTCCTCATATACAACAATTGTTAGTAGTATGTCTTAGAGCATATCATTTAGTATGTATCTTGTACATATTTTATTAATAAAAAGCAATTTTACTTTTTCGTTTACATAATGTATTTATGTGTAATAGAAAAGGTTCATTGATATTTTGTTAGAAATTCTATTATTAAGTTGTTAAGAATATGAGTGACAGTATTTTTAGCACAAAGTATTATAAATTAGTTCACAATCAAGGATACTTCACACAGGACATGACTTATCCAGAAAGATTGTATTCATGTTTGTTCCCAAGATATTTATATGAGATATAAATAAGATGGAATGGTGAGTCTCATGCCATATAACAAACATGATAGGCACTTATACATGATAAGTAGGCCGAACTAGTGACGCATATGACAAGCACATGGAGTTTACTCTTATCAATGTATTGTTATATGTCATATCAGTGCATATAATCTTTAGACCTGAGATAACATAGTTATCTTGTATATATGTAGTTTGAGTTTAATATAGCTTTCATACTTGTACTGTGTATGTGTTGGCTCCTACTAGTTATATATGGAGATAGGTGTTTATCAAGATGGAATCTGTTACGCTGTAACACCCCCACTGTACGTGTTCTGTATGTTCTGTTGCTCCAGTGACCTAATATTAGTCCAGGCAAGTCAGGATGTCTAGAACTACACTTCGGTGATAGTGAACAGACATATAATGATGAAATAAATAAAAAGAAAATACAAGAAAAATCAAAGAAAAATGAAAGAGAGAAAATGAAACTAAGTTAAACGAGCCGGCACCGCAGCGATGGGTGACTTCACCGGGAAGGCCGTTGTTGACCCCAGGACCACGGGTAACCCTCGGAATTAAATTTCAGGACATAATTAAAGGTTTATTAAAATATAATTGACACTAGAAATATCAAATAAAAATTAATAAATTAGTACAAAGAAAAACGAAAAATCGAGAAATAAACAAAAATTGGTGTTACCGAAAAATCAGGAATATAACTTGAAGAGGGGCATTTTGGTCATTTGACACCTAGAGTTGCCTTTTGACCTCAATGTCCACTAAAAATAAATGATATTACACTTTAGAAATGTCATGAAAAATTCAAATGAGATATATTGTGTAAATAGTGAAAGAATTGAGATAAATGTTCAAATTAGGAAAATTGGAATAATTAAACAATAAAATTTAAGTTAGTGCTCCACTAACTCAAGCTTTAGGACACTTATCTAAGTCATTTGTGGGTAGAATGAGTCATCTTCTTCCTCCCAAACAACCAGCCGAAATGAAGATCCTCCATGGAAGCACCATTGCCGCCCCACATGCAAGCTCCATTGGTGCATGATCAAGCCATCATTTCCACTTGGATCCTTCATTAAAACTTTCCTACTCACCTTGGGGAAGATATTGGCAACAAGAAAAACAAGATTTGGTGAAGTTTAAAGGAAGCTCCAAAAGTGTAAGTGTCCAAATCCTCTCCCTTGCTTTAGTAAACCTTGTGTTTAGGTTGAGGTGAGTAATTTGGTGAAGAGAAAGGAAGAAAATATTGAGATATGAACTTGTCCATTTTCGGTAGCCATGAAGGTTTATTGTGTTTGAGTTTTTCTTACCTCTAATGGATGGGAATTAAGGTTGATTAACTCAAATGAAAGTTGTAGTAAGTTAATATCCAAGTATGTGTATGTTAGTGCTTGAATTAAGGGTTTAATAGTGGGACATAATGCTTTAGTAAACTACCATGTTGGGCAGCCTTAAATATCATGAATTTGTATGTGAGTTTATAAAATTTATTAATGAAATATGATGGTGTTGAATGGTGGGCAGTTTGTGTAATTGCCATGGAAGTGTATGTGTGATATATGTGTTGCTGTACATTGAATTTGGGTTGAAGTAAATGTTAAACATAAATGGTGTATTGTGTGCATTGAGCACTTGAGTGTTCAGCCCAAAATGCTTGCTGAAATTATGTACAATATATATAGAAGTGCCATGATTAAATGTTGAAGTATTGGGAGGAGGAGGATTGTCAAAATTGGAAGTGCGATGTTCAAATGCAGGTTGTGTATATTGGCAGCACATAAATTAGGTCATAAGTGCAAAACTATGAACCCAATCGGTATGAGGCCAATGGGGGGTGAAACTAGACACCAAATAGGCCAACTTTCATGTGGAAATGTTGCCAAAATTCTGCCTAGAAACTGACCTTAAAAATGACCAAATCCAGAATGGCAACCTTGCAAACCCAGATTTTTGACCATATGAACAGTAGTCATTAGGATGACCATAACTCACTCAAAACAGGTCCAATTGACCTGAAAGTTTTACCATGGATAGCTTAGACATAGAACTACAATTCGTATGAAGACACCAAAGCCTAGAAATGGTCTGAACCAAGTCAAATAGCTTGCACAAGTTCGGGTACCAAAACTGCCAGAACTAAATGTGACCTAAAATTGACCAAATTTTGCACTAAAGGTGCAATCTGTCCAGCTTTAGTAAATTGATCATATCTTGGTCTATACAACTCAGAATGACCTGAAATTTTTCTAATAGTGCAATAAGACATAGAGCTACAATTTTGCTTCTTTGACCAGAGCTAAAAACCAAGAGAAATAGGACTTTAAGCTAGACCAATCTAGCACACAAAAATTGAGAATTTGACATTTACATATAATGATGCTTGAGGTAATTTGGCAATGAATGCCAACTTGTAAAAAGGATAAATTGCATTATATTGATAGCATATTGAATTGTAAATTGTGATATATTGATGCTAGAAACAACTTATCTATATTATCTAAAAAGGTCAACATATGCATTGACTTATGAACTTACATAATAGCTAGCAAAACTCTAGAAATTGAAGAATTAAATAATTAATTTATAATGTGTCCTAGTTTGCCTAGTTGACTAGTTTGGATAGGTTAGCATGCCAATAGGATTCTGACAGCTATGGCTTTATGCCATACTATGCTTTTACTGTATATTATGCCGCACTGTGACTTTAATAGCCTACGGCTATACATATTATATTATTATACTTGGCTTATCGCCAGATTGACTATATGGCTTTTTAGCCACACTGCTTGCACACCGGGAGACACTTTGTGACCGATGGTGTGATGGCCCGAGGTACTAGGTACCCAGTGCTAGTATATCCGTTTATCCAGTCTGGTCAGTATATAGGCTACACGGGTAGTTAATTTAAGCATGATTAAATTCAAATAGCTAAATTCAGTTTATTGACATACAGCACCACCAAAATTAGCAAAAATGAAAGGTTAGCAAATAAAAGTAGAATAAACAACTGTAAAGAATATTGATGTTATAAATTCATAAACAATTCATTTGCATTATTTTAGTGTATATTTCTTTATATTTGGCACCACTAAGCAAAATTGCTTAGCGCATTGCTTTTGTAACGCATAGGTATTGGAGACACAGCTGGGGAGCCCAGCAGACTTACGACTGGGTGAGACATCAGATCTGTACAGGAGTTCAGAGTCATCTGCACTACACTGCATACATGGTAGGACTTAGGATCTTGTGTAATGATTATCAGTTATATTTTGACATTTCGTTATGTAATTTTGTATATTCTAAAACTTTAAGGTTTGTAATAATTTGTACATATTAAACTCTTATGGAGAGTGTTTGGATAAATGTAAATTATGATGGATTGTATTTTGAAACTATGAAATTTTGAGACTGAAATAGAATTTGGAAGGTTGATATTATAATATTGAACTGTTTTTAATAGGTTTAGAAGGACATTTTGTCCGAAATACAAATGGCACATGCCGGATTTTTATTACCATTTTTGAAACACTGATTTTATTAAAGTATGAAAATAGTATCAGCATGATATAAATATTACATAAAAGACTTCTTAAAATCACATTGAGTTCAGGAAAATGAGTTGATTACAGACTAGGTGCTCCAGCACGCCGTGTAGCACGCCTTGCTCGGCTATACTGTGACGGGCGAGGGTGTTACATACCCTAAGTAAATAGGGATAAAATCCTATATTCGTTTAATTGTTCTTGATGTTTCAAGTTCCTGGCCAGGACAGACAGATTTAGTCAGAAAAGAGTTTCTGATAAGAAAATCTAATTAATCAAGAACTGGAATTAAAAGAGAACATAATATTCATAGCAAATAGGGTTTAACATAAACCATGACTCTAGCTCGAATTGGGATTTTGTAACAGAGAGATTCTAGTGCATGGTAACAAATGATTATAGGTTCATTTAAGGTATTCCTTGTTACTAATTGGGTGGCCATGGCATGCTATGCTAGGTGTCAACCATGGTCTATGAAATGCCTAAAATGCTTTAGAGAAATCATTTATGGTAAGAAAGAGTTCTGATGATATTAAGAGTTAATATCATATCTCATTGCCAATTAGTGATGAGCCTAGTAAGTCACACACATAAACAAGTTAATCACCAAGAAGAATGTGATTTAATTGATTAATTAAAGAGTTTAATTGATTAATTAAATAGGTTTGGTTTGCAATGAGATTGCAAAGCCTCTAGCATGGCTTGAAACCAAATCTAGGTTATTGGATGTATAGTATAAGTTAAATTTATATTTAAAGTGTTTAAATATGAATTTAATTGTGATAAATTAATTAATGAAGATTAATTAATTAATTTATATTTGATATAAATTGATTAGAAGAGGATAAATAATGATTTTGGGTTGAGAACTCAAAATTAAAACAAAAGGTTAATTTGGTCATTTCACATTGTGACATGTGGCACCATGAAATGGTGGCACATGGCACTGTATAAGCTTGCCATTTGTCTTCCTATCATGTAAGATGATCAAAGTCAAGATTAAGTCTAGCTTTGACACTTGGCTTAATGTCACACCTTACTCCTCGTAAGATGTAAATGCTTCCGTAGTACACCTAATGAATTACCGTACTTCACCTACGGCTAACCCATTAGATATACTACAATGGATTTTAGAATAATTTTCATTCATTTTTAAATTGGTGGATAAATTTTTTTTTTCCAGATATTAAAAATCTTTATTTAAAGTCCAAACATAAATTAAATTTTTAGATATTTAAAATCTCTATAATTTTTATAAAAATTTCAACAGAGTGTCGTCTGTATTTTGAGAAAACAGTTCTTTAAAACCTGAAAAGAAAGACACTCCCAATATATTTCTCAACCACAACTCCATTATTCAATTTTATTTCACAAATCAGCACAAGCAACTCAATATACCGTTTAAATTAAATCAAATATTGAAACATCTCATTAAGGTAACAAAATTAATATTTACATTCATGGGAGCATTAAAAATTTAATAGTACAAAACTTTATACGTACAAAAAAAAATCTCAAAATAATATTACAATAATTTGTATTTGATTACATTCCAAAAGTGTATTATAAAAGAGTTAATACAACTACTCAAATAAAATTACATACATATAATTACAGAATTACATCAAAATCTAACGTACAATGGTACACCTATGATATACCCGAAGATAGTCTCACTGTGTCTTTCAGTAACCTCGCTCAGCTGCTTTATATTTTCTTTCACATGCGATAGCATATAAAGCTATCGCTGAGTGGTGAACTCAGTGGTGCACAAACTAATAATTTAAAACTTAATACAAGTTATGCTTTGACAATTCATAATAAATAAAAATTTAAAATTTCTAAATTCTTCAAAATTTATAACATTCAGAAATCAAAATTTTCATTCATGCAAATTATTCATTTGAATAACATTTTGATCAAATAGTAACTATTTATCTATATTTCTTTTAAATCCCAAAACAATACAAAAATATTTTGAATCACTGACAAATTATTTATTTCAACCACAATTTATCAAACCATGCATAATTTAAAGGGCGTTGCCAACAATTCACACAGTTGAACCCATGACCCAAAATTCATAATAGATGTTGTGTTGTACACCACGACATTTCAAACTCTCCCAATAACCGAGGCTAAAAGGGAGGAACAAAGACTAGCTAGTATATATGAGTACTCATCCAAACTCTTCCCCAACTAGTAAGCCAGAGAGGAAGGAACTCACCCCATCTAGTGGAGGAGATATCTCACTAGACAAGCTAATGAGAATTCAAAACATATTGCCATGTCAATTGTGGTTTCAAATCATATTCAAAACAATTTCTATTTACAAAAGTGTTTACAAACCATTAATATATTTAATCATTATAAATTCATGCTCAAGGTTGGCAACGCATCAAACTTAAAATTTACAATCCTCAAACCCATGCAATAAATCCTTAAATGCATAAGAAAATTTACATTTAATTTATATAATTTCATTCAACAAGTTAAAATTCTCAACACAACAAAAATTATAAATCATACAATAAATTTATTCAAATCAATTTGGAAGTGAAAAATAATAAAAGAGTTAGTTGTGCACAAACCTCTTATCTAGACTTGTCTTGGCTCCATGCCTCCTCCTTCCTTAGAGGGCTCCTTTCCCACTAAAACACATAACTAGAGTGTTTCAATATCTATTCAATTTATTTCTAATTAATAAATTCAATAATTAAATTTTATACACTTAATTTACCTCATAAAATTGAGTCCTTTGTACTTAGTGTAATTATGATTACTATTCATTTGACCATTTGGTCAAAATGTTGACTTTTTCATACTAATTAGATATGCTAATTCTAATTACACCCACATACCACATTTTGAGTCATATTTTTGTTGGCATTGATTGCCAAATTCAATTCAAAGCCTATTAGGGTTAAATCTCAAAATTTCAGTTTCGGGTTACTTGTTTGTATTATTCCATTGGTCTGTCTACAGAGAAAATTTGGCCAACTTTCCTTCATCAAAGTTGTTCCTTACTGTCTTAGCTTTAATTACCTTTATGAATCACTTTATTTGGAGTTTTGTAGCCTAAGATATGGCCATTTTCCTAAGGCTGGCCGGATTAGTTCAAACCCAGAATTCTGGGCACTTTCTTGGTTCTAGCAGTTTTGGTGTGTTAATTGCAGGTGGATTTTCAAACAGGTTATGGTCAAAATTTAGGTTTTTTTCTTCATGAAAGTTGTAGGTATATGTCTTAGCTTTCTACTGGTAAAAATTCAGGTCATTTGGACCTTCCTAGATCAAGTTATGGTCATTTACGTAACTATTATTCATTTGGTCATTTTTGTATAGGTCAGTGTGCCCTAATCCGGATTTTGCCTAATTGTTCACTAAGTTATGGTCGTTTTCTGGGCATGATTCCAAAATGAGAAATGTGTCATTTTGTGTCTATTTTCATTCCCAATTGGCATCACACCAATTGGGTTGGCAAATTTTCAGTTTTGGTCCCTGAAATGGACCTAGGTCAAGCTGCCTGTAGATTGACCCTCACCAATCCGAATTGGAACTTGGTTCCAACAATTCATACAAATCACAAATGGTCACAATTGACCATTTCTCAACTCAAATAAGGTCATTTACATCCATTGACCATTTTCTACAATTTTTCTCCCAAACCCTAAGTGCCAAGAACCCTAACTTACACAATTCATTCAATTAATGAATTTAAAGTACATAATCAACATCTATACACTTAATTCATCTCAAATAATCATTCAAAATCATCAAAGTCATTTATTTCAAATCCTAATCCTCACTGGCTAAAATTTCTATTTGGTCCCCCATAATAGTTTTCCTTTAATTTTTAAGTTAAGATCTATGTTATTTACACTAAAAACATAAATATTAAACAACAAATTTTCAATTTAAACCACTAACCTTAACTTTGATGTTCAACTCCTCAATTTCTTCCTTTTCTTCTTTTCTTTCCTTCCTCTAAAGCTTTCTCAAGTTGATCTAACAAGTTTTTATAGATTGTTTTGTGGTCAAAGTGGGTTTAAGTGGTTGAAAGAAAGCTTAAACTCAAGCTCTCATGGTGGTGCTACAATGGTGATTTAAGAGAAAGGTGGGGCAGCACACTTGGGTGGAAGAAAAAGAAAACGATTTTTCTTTTCTTTTTTTAGGTATTTTATGTCTTTTAAAATTGCTTTTGACTTGGTCAATTTAGGTAGGAAAATTAAAATTAGTTATGACATCATGATGATGTCATAAAGGTGATGTAATAAATTTTTTCAATTTTCTTTTTCTTTTACATTTATTTTTTCATTAGTTCTTTAATTTAAATCTTGATCCTAAAATTTTATTTTCTCCAATTTTATTAGACAGTTAGGTCAGGAATCAGCTCTAGGGGTGAATTGACCAAATCGCCCCTCGCCGGTTCAATCCGGTTTATAAGTTATTCGATATTTCTTCCGGATCCCTGACCTAATTATTTGACCTGCTTAAAAATTCTTTTCTGTGAGTTTCTCTTTTTCACTATGTTCGCAATAGTCCTAAGGACCGCGGAGTCACATTTTACGATTCAAAATTTGAGTTTAGACTAACCGCGCAGTCACTTCACGGGAAGGTCACCCATGGTTGTGACTCCTGGCTCATTTAACCTTTTATGTTCTGTTTTTCTTATTTTTACTTTTCCTTCTGGTAATCACTATTTATTTTTTATTAGGGCTTTTCTAGTTGTCTTAAACATAGTTCTAGTCCTCTTAATTGTTTGGACTGATACCGATCACTGGAACAATAATATATACCAGGCTATGCAAATAGAGGTGTTACAATTCTCCCCCCTTAAAATAATTTTGTCCTCGAAATTTTACCTGGTATTAGTCTCTGAATAGTTGTGGGTGCTGTTTCCTCATGTCCTATTCATGCTCCCAAGTAGCTTCCTAGCCTAAATGATGGTTCCTTAGCAATTTAACCAATACTATTTACTCATCGATTGCTCACCTCGTGTGCCAAGTTTCTTATGAGCTTCTGTCATAAGTTAGATTCAAATTCATTTCAATTTTAGAGGTAAGTAAATCTGTGTGCTAGTGGATCCACTCTTTCAAGGACCTCGTACGATCCTATGGGTGAGAACTTAATTTTACTCTTTTTTTATCAAATCTCTTGATCATTTGATGCAACCTTCAGTTTAGTTTAGAATATTTTCGTCTTTTCTTGCTGTTGTTTTAGCAATTATTTTCCTTTGTAGTCTTTTTTTTTTTTAAATCACCTTGTTGGTCATATATGAATTGCTTATCTCTTTATTGGCCATAGGTCTATAACCATTATCTTACTATCTCCATTTATGACCAAGGCCTATATGCCATTTTGCACTATCTTGTTTGCTTTTGTTTAACTTATTTTTTTTCTTGATAAAATAGTTCCGGATATCATTACACATCTTAAGTAAGTTGTTTGCCTTGGTGGCAATTCCTCATCTAGGGTTTTTCTCATTTTTTACTGTTTTATTTGTTTCTTTTTTCATTCCACAACTTAACTTTAATTATTTTATTCCTCAATCTTATCTTCTTCCTTAACTTGACTGTTGAGTCATGATTTAGCACCTCTTATCATCCCTAATAAATGCACTATACTTCAATATTACTTTGATTTGGTCCTCTGACCATTCTAGTCAACACTTTAACTAATATTCATAACGTTTCTTTATTACATTTGCACCAACTATTCAAATTTTTACTTCTATATTTTCTTTTATCTACCGATATCCTATAGCTTTTTTCCGCTAGTTTGCGATCATTACCTTTTTTTTTTTGAACTATAAACATTTCTTCAATCTTAAAAAGGGAGTCTACCAAACTCTCCTTTTTTCCATGCTATTCAAAAGTTTTGCTTTAATTCTAATCTAATCCTTATGATTCGCACAATAAAATTGTGCTCTTCCGAAAGAATACCTGGCCAACTAGTTCTTATCGAATTACTGTTATCAATAGAACATCATTTCTTAACTGTTTTATAAGTTATAATTATCATCCATAGCATCCTGTTTCTTCCAGGGGAACAAAATTATATTTTGTGTCTTACTGCTGCACAAATAGAATACTGTTCCTTACTAAACTTTGAGCAAAAGATCCATTGCAATACCAGAACAATTATAAACCCCATATCGGAGACTGGATGACTTAGCTCTATAGGTATTATTTTTAAATTTTGACCATACTAAAATCTCTAGTCCCATAACAATTCCTGATGTACTGTAATTTATGCTAGGGTAATGGAGTCTTTAACTCTCACTACCTTGCAAGCATAATCTTTTGATATTCTAATTGTAGAGTTTTAAATCCCAAATTAGGATTTTCAAACTCAGTTCTAGTAATAAACTCTATTCTGGTATATTTATACCAGAGCGAAAGTCATTTATAACTATTCTTATCCTTGTGTACTATTGGGTAGTACGTAGCTCTGCACAATAAATCTCAAGTCAGGACTGTAATATGCAGCTTACAGCACAAACATCAAGAATATTGCATAGTTACTACGATACATCCCAATAGATCAACCTTCCCTATATCTTATTTCTCTCAAATCCATTAATATCTTAAACTTATTTTGATTATAGTATCTACTGACATCTATCAATAATAATACCTTTGCTTTCATCTAGGGCAGATATATTACTACAACTTACTTTTAGGTCATCTTGCCTTACCTAATTAGGCTTACTAATTAACTTTATAATTTATCATAGTCTATAAGATGTCTCTCACTAGAAATTTTTCCAAAATTAGTTCCAATCACTCTTATTATCGCAATTCTTATCCTAAAAGACTAATTACTAACACATCAAAATTTATCTCCATGCAAGGGAATAGCAGTAGAACATATAATTCTGGCATTAGCATATAAATAAGTAGAGCCGGAATCAAATAATACATAATTATTCCTTTTAAAAGTTAAGAACGTACCGGCAACTACATCTGAAGTCGCTGCTTTTTCCCCTCGACGCATGGCGTTCCCTCTTTCTAGTGTATTCCTCTGCTCGGGTTGGTCCATTGTGCTAGGATTACCCTAAGTGTTGTCTTTACTTCTACCTCTACCCCTACTAATTATTAATAAGCTTCTAAAATCATAACCTTGGACTGATTCCTCTGGTGTAGTATGTGGCATAAATCGACGTGCGCTAGCACAATCTCGAGCGTAATGTCTGATTCCACCATAGTTGAAGCAGGCTCCAGTAACCTTATAGCAAATACCCCCGTGTAATTTTTCACAAACGTCACAGATACGGATAGGGTAGGAACTTATGGTTCTTTAATGAATGGTTCTTGATTGCTTCCGCCCTGAAGATCCGCCTCTGTCATACTTAGGAGCTCAGGGTCCCTCAAAATCTTTTCTCTTTCCCAAATTACTACTCCAACTTTAACCAATAGGTTTCCCACTTCTCTCTTTTTCATGCTGCTGTTGAGGGGGTTGGGTTTGTACTTGGCCCTGGGCTGACAGATTATCAGCCATTTGCTAAAAGAACATGGCCATCTGCTGGGCCATTTGTACAGTAATTTGTATAGGAGGGACTGGTGTAGCTGGACCTCCAACGCTATACGGAACTGGGGCCTCTCCTTGTACGTCAGCTGTATCAGACTGCTCTACCGTTTTATCCCCCTTGTCCATATCTATTCACAGGATTTTTTTTTCTATTTCTTGTACAACCAACACAAGAAGATTTCTCCCCGTTAGTTCATATTTATGATGTAAATGTACTATATGTATCAAACATTCAAGCAGTTGTACTTATCAAAAAATATTTCAAATTCACAGTTCAGAATTTACTTTAAAAACTAGCTCTGATACCACTAAAATATGTCACACCCTACTCCTCGTAAGATGTAACATGCTCCCGTAGTACACCTAATGAATTACCGTACTTCGCCTACCGGTAACCCATTAAATGTACTACAAGGGATTTTAAAATAATTTTCGTTCATTTTTAAATTGGTGGGTAAATTTTTTTTTCAGATATTAAAAACCTTTATTTAAAGTCCAATCATAAATAAAAAAACATGTCACACCCTACTCCTTGTAAGATGTAACATGCTCCCATAGTACACCTAATGAATTACCGTACTTCGCCTACCAGTAACCCATTAAATATACTACAATGGATTTTAAAATAATTTTCATTCATTTTTAAATTAGTGGGTAAATTTTTTTTTCATATATTAAAAACCTTTATTTAAGGTCCAAACATAAATCGAATTTTTAGATATTTAAAATCTCCGTAATTTTTATAAAAATTTCGGCAAAGTGCCTCCTGTATTTTGAAAAAACAGTTCGTCAAAACCTAAAAAGAAAGACACTCCTAATATATTTCTCAACCACAACTCCATTATTCAATTTTATTTCACAAATCAGCACAAGCAACTCAATACACCGTTTAAATTAAATCAAATATTGAAACATTTCATTAAGGTAACAAAATTACTATTTACATTCATGGGAGCATTAAAAATTTAATAGTACAAAACTTTATAAGTACAAAAAAAATCTCAAAATAATATTACGATAATTTGTATTTGATTACACTCCAAAAGTGTATTACAAAAGAGTTGATACAACTGCTCAAACAAAATTACATATATATAATTACAGAATTACATCAAAATCTAATGTACTAGGGTATACCTATGATATACCCGAAGATAGTCTCACTGTGTTTTTCAGTAACCTCGCTCAGCTGCTCTATATTTTCTTTCACCTGCGACAGCATATAAAGCTATCGCTAAGTGGTGAACTCAGTGGTGCACAAACTAATAATTTAAAACTTAATACAAGTTATGCTTTGACAATTCATAACAAATAAAAATTTAAAATTTCTAAATTCTTCAAAATTCATAACATTCAGAAATCAATATTTTCATTCATGCAAATTATTCATTTGAATAACATTTTGATCAAATAGTAACTATTTATCTACATTTCTTTTAAATCCCAAAACAATACAAAAATATTTTGAATCACTGACAAATTATTTATTTCAACCACAATTTATCAAACCATGCATAATTTAAAGGGCGTCGCCAACAATTCACACAGTTGAACCCATGACCCAAAATTCATAATAGATGCCGTGTTGTACACCACGACATTTCAAACTCTCCCAATAATCGAGGCTAAAAGGGAGGAACAAAGACTAGCTAGTATATATGAGTACTCATCCAAACTCCTCCCCAACTAGCAAGCCAGAGAGGAAGGAACTCACCCCATCTAGTGGAGGAGATATCTCACTAGACAAGCTAATGAGAATTCAAAACATATTGCCATGTCAACTGTGGTTTCAAATCATATTCAAAATAATTTCTATTTGCAAAAGTGTTCACAAACCATTAACAAATTTAATCATTATAAATTCATGCTCAAGGTTGGCAACACATCAAACTTAAAATTTACAATCCTCAAACCCATGTAATAAATCCTTAAATGCATAAGAAAATTTACATTTAATTTATACAATTTCATTCATCAAGTTAAAATTCTCAACACAACAAAAGTCATAAATCATACAATAAATTTATTCAAATCAATTTAGAAGTGAAAAATAATAAAAGAGTTAGTTGTGCACAAACCTCTTATCTAGACTTGTCTTAGCTCCATGCCTCCTCCTTCCTTGGAGGCTCCTTTCCCACTAAAACATATAACTAGAGTATTTCAATATCTATTCAATTTATTTCTAATTAATAAATTCAATAATTATATTTTATACACTTAATTTACCTCATAAAATTGAGTCCTTTGTACTTAGTGTAATTGTGGTTACTATTCATTTGACCATTTGGTCAAAATGTTGACTTTTTCATACTAATTAGATATGCTAATTCTAATCACACCCACATACCACATTTTGAGTCATATTTTTGTTGGCATTGATTGCCAAATTCAATTCAAAGCCTATTAGGGTTAAATCTCAAAATTTCAGTTTTGGGTTACTTGTTTGTACTGTTCCATTGGTCTGTCTACAGAGAAAATTTGGCCAACTTTCCTTCATCAAAGTTGTTCCTTACTGTCTTAGCTTTAACTCTCTTTTTGAATCACTTCATTTGGAGTTTTGTAGCCCAATATATGGCCATTTTCCTAAGGCTGGCTAGATTAGTTCAAACCCGGAATTCTGGACACTTTCTTAGTTCTGGCAGTTTTCGTGTGTTGACTGTAGGTGGATTTTTAAACAGGTTATGGTCAAAATTTGGGTTTATTTTCTTCATGAAAGTTGTAGGTGTATGTCTCACTTTCTATTGGTAAAAATTAAGATCTTTTGGACCTTCCTAGATCAAGTTATGGTCATTTACGTAACTACTGTTCATTTGGTTATTTTTGTACAAGTCAGTGTGCCCTAAACCGGATTTGGCCTAATTGTTCACTAAGTTATGGTTATTTTCTTGGCATGATTCCGAAATGAAAAATGTGCCATTTTATGTCTATTTTCATTCCCAATTGGTATCACACCAATTGGATTGGTAAATTTTCAGTTTTGATCCATGAAATGGACCTAGGTCAAGCTGCCTGCAAATTGACCCTCATCAATCCGAATTGGAACTTGGTTCCAACAACTCAACCACACCAGAAATGGTCACAATTGACCATTTCTCAACTCAAATAAGGTCATTTACATCCATTGACCATTTTCTACAATTTTTCTCCCAAACCCTAAGTGCTAAGAACCCTAACTTACACAATTCATTCAATTAATGAATTTAAAGTACATAATCAACATCTATACACTTAATTCATCTCAAATAATCATTCAAAACCATCAAACTCATTCATTTCAAACCCTAATCCTAGCTAGCTGAAATTTCTATTTGGTCCCCCATAATAGTTTTCCTTTAATTTTTAAGTTAAGATCTATGTTATTTACACTAAAAACATAAATATTAAACAACAAATTTTCAATTTAAACCACTAACCTTAACTTTGATGTTCAACTCCTCAATTTCTTCCTTTTCTTCTTTTATTTCCTTCCTCTAAAGCTTTCTCAAGTTGATCTAACAAGTTTTTATGGATTATTTTGGGGTCAAAGTGGGTTTAAGTGGTTGAAAGAAAGCTTAAACTCAAGCTTTCATGGTGGTGCTACAATGGTGATTTAAGAGAAAGGTGGAGGGGCACACTTGGGTGAAAGAAGAAGAAAATGATTTTTCTTTTCTTTTTTTAGGTATTTTATGTCTTTTAAAATTGCTTTTGACTTGGTCAATTTATGTAGGAAAATTAAAATTAGTTTTGACATCATGATGATGTCATAAAGGTGATATAATAAACTTTTTCAATTTTCTTTTTCTTTTGCTTTTATTTTTCCATTAGTTCTTTAATTTAATTCTTGATCCCGAAATTTTTTTTTCTCCAATTTTATTGGACAATTAGGTCAGGAATTAGCTCTAGGGGTGAATTGACCAAATCGCCCCTCACCTGTTCAATCCGGTTTATAAGTTATTCAATATTTTTTCCAGATCCCTGATCTAATTATTTGACCTGCTTAAAAATTCTTTTATGTGATTTTCTCTTTTTCACTATGTTCGCAATAGTCCTAAGGACCTCGGCGTCATATTTTACGGTTCAAAATTTGAGTTTAGACTGACCTCGCAGTCACTTCCCGGGAAGGTCACCCATCGTTGTGACTCCCGGCTCATTTAACCTTTTATGTTCTGTTTTTTTTATTTTTACTTTTCCCTCTGGTAATCACTATTTATTTTCGATTAGGTCTTTTCTAGTTGTCTTAAACGTAGTTCTAGTCCTCTTAATTGTCCGAACCGATACTGATCACCGGAACAGTAACATATACTAGGCTATGCAAATAGAGGTGTTACACTTAATGAGATTAAGTCAATTAAAAATAAGATGCAATATGGTGGTGACATGTGGCAAAGGGTTTAAGTGATTATTTGACCTAATTATAAAAGGGAAAGAAAGAAAAAACAAAGCCCACCTCTCTTTCTCTCATGTGTGATGGCACAAAGGGTTCTTCATCTTCTCTTCTTGCTTTCTCATCAATTCAAAGAGAATCACTCCATTCCCTTTGAATTAAAATTGCTAGAAATTATTTCTAGTGTCCTATACACACATATAACCTCTCTAAAAGCAAAACCCCGAATTATAATTGGTTGGCAAGGCTTAAGAAGTAAAATTGGGGCTGCCCATTGGTGATCTTGGTGTGGACAAGCTAGAGGGACAACATTTGGGGTCCTAGGAGCTTCCTAGAGGTGTCAATTGCATCCATAGTGCGTCAAAGAGGTTAGTGCTCAAATTTCTCTTTCAAACTAGGGTTTAATTGAATTAATTTGTTAATTCACAATCTTAAATGGCATATAAAGATCCTAATACATATTAGAAGTGTTTTAATATGTAATTGAGCATTGAAATTAATTAGGCACATAAGAGATGTGGCATGATGCATAAAACCCTAGAAAAAAAATTTTGAAATTCAATGCTCTAACTCACCAATTACCATGCTTTCGCTCCTTCAATTGGTATGAAAGCCACTATATTTGCCATTAGGATTGAATATGAGATTTAATTGTGTGATTTGATCAAATTATGAATGATTCAAAGCTGTTTGGATTCACCATGGTGGCGGCATCAATGAGATTGTGCTCATATGTGTGGCGGCATGTTTGAGTACCCAAGGGTGCGCATGGTTATGGCCTAATTATACAATTGTTGTATAATTTGAGGCCTATAATTAGGCCCATACTTAATTAAATTATTTAATTAGGAATTTAAATCATGCAATTAATTTATGAAAATTGTTTTCATAGAGTTAAATTTGGAAAAAGGTTTCTAAATTTAATTTGTTTGAATGAGATTAAAATCTGAATTTTTTGGTTGAATATGTGATATTCAATTTAATTTTTTGGTATGTATATTTTATTTAATTATTAAATTTTAATATGCATGATGGATGATCATGGACAATAAAAGACTAATATGATTAGATTTATTTCTTTTATTTTTCTTTGGGTTGTAAAATAATTAATTTTATTTTAGTGGCATGTATTATAAGTGTTGTAATAATTTATATTGTAATTTCATTTATTTGAGGTCTTTAAAGTCCATATTCTTGTAAATTCGCTTTGGTATGCCAAGGATTACAATGTAATTGGATTGCCAGAAGATCAAGGAGGTTAAGAGCATTGGTGGGACTAGTAGGAGGAAATCAAGAACAAGTGTTGATTATGTACTCCTTTAGCAACTCTTGTAAAAATGAATGAATGAAATACACCTAGGAATGCCCTGATTCAATTCTTGGTGGCTCAGAATTGAATCCCTTAGAAAGTCCATGATCATACCATATTAATTGTTAATCCATGTATGCATGAGATATATCGAAATGTATACAAGTATATGATATATGCACGCTAACTGGATATGTAACACCCCTTACCCGGTCTATAGTGTAGCCAAGCAAAGTGTGCTACATTCGATGCCGGAGCACCCTATTCTGTCTTGTCATGTACAATATTAATTCAATTATATTATATTATGTGTAGAAATTTTTTTTCATCCCATTCTATCACATCATTTCTCATGTTAATTGTTCATGTACCATATCATAACATTACTCATAAAATTTTCAAATAAAATAAACCTGCATTTTATTCATATAACATTACTCACAATAATATACAATTTTATATACAATCCAAAATTTAATTGCATATCTCAATCTGATTTATTACATACAATAACCAAAATACAAAATCTAACTATACATGAGCCCTACCAAAAAGAACTGGTGAGGTGACAATCTACACTGTAGCAGATCTGCTCAAGTCCTGTCTAGGCTCTACTGCTACTGCTGCTGTGGCTCTCCTGTACCTACGTGTGGTAAGAACCAATGCGCTAAGCATAATGCTTAGTGGTGCATATATTGAAATAAAAATAAACAAATAATTGAAATAATTATTCTACGTGTATTCTTATAAGGAAATATAAAATTTTATGAATTTCTAGGTCTTTTACATGTTTGTAGAACTTTGGACAAAATAAATTAATCGGAGTCTTTTTATCATGTATCTTATGTTTAATTCAATGAAGTTCACCTTAACAATCTTCTCATGTATTTATTTCAATTAAGGATTTCTACTCATTTCTGTGCCCAAGTAACCTATGACAGACTATAAAGACTGGATACACGGGAGTATACAAGTTAGGCAGTCGTATGTTTATCAAGTATACAACGGTCATATCAGGCACAAGGCCAGCGAGCAGGCATAAGCCAGTAATAATAAAAATTGGCATTATGGCCATTGGGCAGGCATAAAGCCAGTAGAATAATCATCTTAGACATATGTTGTCTGTCAATGATTATCCCTGTGGGCAGTACAGCAATATATAGTCCCTAATTGGTATACCAATCGATCCAAGCTATATAAATGAGTCTAGGTGTACTTTGGGCAGAATAATATTATTAAGTATTTATAATTTCATTAATTCATGTTACTTTTATGATTAACAATTTATTCTAATTCATTTCATCCCATATGCCTAATTGTTTTATGGACTTTTCTTTAGGTCCAGATTTGGTGCACTGTCTGTACATAGCAGATTGACTAGGATGTGGCCACTTTTTGGCCACACTCCCTTCATAGAATTTGTTTCTCTATGTCTTATAGTCACTCAAAAATTTTTATTACAATTTTTCAAGTTTTGTAGAATTAATTATGGCCAAATCATTGGCCTGGACTCATGTACCCTGTTCTACTAAGACTCATGTTTAGATCATAATAATTATTTATTTAACTGAACAAATTGGCCAAAAATCATCTCTGAAGACAAAATGATCAAAATGCCCTCCGTTTGGCTTAATAGACTAAAATTGTATGTACCGATTGAAAAATTTTTCTAAACATTTTCTTGGCATTCTAATGCCATAGAAACCTCAATGACTCTTCTTTGGAGTCCCAAAAATTATTTCATGAATTTTCTCATGGGTCTAGGTTGGTAATTGTCTTTACCGATACTTCCCCGTGCGGTCACTCATCGCTAGGGCACCGGCTCATTTAACTTGGTTGTATTTTACTTTTAAAATTTTTTCTTAATTTTTCTTACACTTATTTGAGTTATTTATGACTCCTCACTCTAGTCTAAATATTTTTCCAGATGTTCTAGCTGTCCAGACCGACACTGGTCACTGGAACAGTAGAACGTACGGAATTGCTACAGTGAGGGTGTTACAGGATAATATACAAAGTAAGACCATAATAGTAACTAAGTCGACCACTAAATCTTCCAAACAAATGATTAAGTTGGAAATGGTATAATTAAAGTAATTATATCATGAACCCTCCATTGAGGCAATTATTTTAAGAAATTTTAAATACTTGCATGTGATTCATTTAATTTAAGAGATTTTCTTAAGAATAATTGTTAAGCATGTGATGTTGAAAATATGTAAATAGTTGATGGCCAATAATGGATGTGCCTAAGGACTTAAAATTATTTGCATGTTTACTAGCTCAATGGGATCAACTTAACTAATGCAAGATGAATCAATAATGGATGTGCCTGAGATTTTGAGCATTAGGGGCTAGATAAATGATTGAACCTCACATGAGATGTGATGGGCAAGGAGTTGCTCACTTATAGTTTATTTTAATTCCAATAATGGATGTGCCTGAGGATGATCAATAAGACTATAAGAATTCAATTACCCACTAGAAATCCATCCAACTAGGATTTTCATTTTCTACTTTGAAAGTTTAGGATTTGCTAAGTTAGTAGGAGGACCAATTTGATTAAAAGACCATAATCATTTTGGTTAATTACTTGATACATTTATTAATTAATCTAGTTATTTTCTGTAGTTAATTTTCTGATAATAATGAGCACACAACAACCACCACCATCCAATATCCTTGCTAGCATACTTGATCACAATAGGTTGACGGGACCTAATCTTTTTGATTGGCTAAGGAATTTAAAACTTGTCCTGAACCTAAAACATATTGGATATATTCTAGACTCAAAGGTTCCTGGTCTCTTACCTCTAGAGGCCACTCAAGAGGAACATGACACTTTGGATAAGTGGAAAGAGCATGATATGAGAGCCAAATGTTACATGCTTGCTTCTATGAGTAATGAGTTACAGAAGCAGCATGAAAATATGCAAAATGCAAATGGGATCCTCCTTCACCTTTAAAAGTTATATGATGAGCACAGCAGGAATGCTAGGTATGAGATATCTTGACAGCTATTCTGCATGAGGATGTCTGAGGGACAAAATGTAGGAGATCATGTCCACAAGATGATTTGGCTTATTGAGCAGCTAGAACATCTTGACTTTCACATAGATTTCCAACTGTAGACGGATTTGATCCTTCAGTCCCTGCCTAAGTTATTTGGGAATTTTGTGACAAATTTTCATATGACAAAGCAAGAGTATACTTTGGTTGGGTTGCTTAACATGTTGGTTATTTCCCAAAAAAATATGCCGGGCAATAAAGGAAAAGAGGTAGCTTTGATTGCATCTTCTTCTGCTGGAAAGTCCAACAAGAAGAAGGGCAATAAGAAAAGGAAACCTCAGGTTCCTAGACCTTCCAAGAAGATAGCCAAACAGAAAGCGAAGACCAAAGCTAATGGAGGCAAAGGAAAGTGTTTCCACTGCCAGAAGGATGGGCACTGGAAAAGGAACTGCCCAAAGTATCTTGCTTCTCTAAAGGACAAGAAGGATACACCTTTAGAAGGTATGTCTATATCTTGTTATTTAGATGCTGATGATGCTCATAGTTCATCTACAGCTTGGGTTTTAGATACTAGTGCCAGTTCTCACATTTCTTATGATATGTAGGAACTAGCAAACAGTAGCAGCTTGCATGCTCAAGATGTTAGACTCCAGATTGGCGATGGCTCAATTGTTGAAGCTTTAGTGTAGAATCTAAATCTTTTTACATGTGTGGACATATTTTGTGTTGAAATAATATTTTGTATGTACCTGTTGCTTTTAAGAACATCATTTCAATATCTAGTTTGACTAGAAATGATTATGAATTTCAGTTCACAAATGATATTTGCAATATTTATTTTGAAAATAAATATGTTGGCTCAGGTTATATGCATGATGGTCTTTATTATTTGAATAATAATGATAAACACAAATTGAATGCAAGCAATCTAAATGAATGTAATGCCATGATGAAAATCAAATCTAGTCCAAAATATCTTTGGCACTTAAGATTAGGTTATATTGCAGAAGATAGGATTACAAAACTGGAGAAAATGAGAATTTATCCTCATTATGTTCCGAACCTAATCCAACTTGTGAATCCTGCCTTCAGGGCAAAATGACTAGATCACCCTTAATTGGACAAAGACTAAGAGCTTAAAATATTTTGGAGCTAATATATAGTGATGTATGTGGTCCATTTAAGGAAATGGCTAGAGCCGGTTTTCATTACTTTATTACCTTTACTGATGATAAATCAAAGTTTTGGTATTTGTATTTGATGAAATACAAACATGAATCCTTTGAAAAGTTCAAAGAATTTAAATCTGAAGTAAAAAATCAAACAGAAAAAAGTATTAAAACTCTTCGATCAGATCGTGGAGGTGAATACTTAAGTACTGAATTTTATGAATACTTGAAAGAGCATAGCATTGTTTCCCAGTTGACTCCTCCAAGAACGCCACAGCTGAATGGTGTATCTAAAAGGAGAAATCATACCTTATTAGATTTGGTATGTAGTATGATGAGCTATACTGATATGCCAATCTCCTTTTGGGGATTTGCATTAGAATCAGCTTTGCATATTCTGAATAGGATTCCATCAAAATCAATTTCTTTCACACCTTATGAGATATGGCATGGAAGAAAACCAACTCTTAAGCGTGTTAAGATTTGGGGTTGTCTAGCTTATATCAAAAAGCTGAACACTGATAAATTGGAAACCAGATTAGACAAAAGTATTTGTTGGATATCCAAAAGAGAGTTTTGGATATTATTTTTATTTGCCTACATCACAAAAAGTTGTGGTAAGCAGAGATGTCATATTCCTTAAACAATAATTTTTTCAAAAAAGAGGCAAAGGAAGGCAAATAGAGTTAGAATTGGAGAATTCTGACTAACCAACAGATCAAATGGATATAGATCCATCTAGTCAACCTACACCTATTGATGAAATATCTACAGTAATTCCTCGCAGATTAACCAGGATATCTCACCCACTAGTGAGATATGGTTTTCTTCATTAAGATGAACAAGAGTTGTTTACTCATGAAGAAGTAGATCATGGAGATGATCCACTTACCTATGAAGAAGCTATATCAAATATAGACTCTTCAAAATGGATTGAAGCTTTGAAATCTAAAATTGATTCCATGTATAAGAATCAAGTTTGGGACCTTGTTGACCCACCTGAAGGTATTGTACCTATAGCAAATAAATGGGTTTTCAAGAAGAAAATTGGTTCTGATGGAAAGGTAGAGACCTATAAAGCAAGGCTAGTAGCGAAAAAGTTTCGCCAAAAGGTAAGGAATCGACTATGAGGAGACTTTCTCGCCTATTTCCATGCTTAAATCAATTAGGATTCTATTAGCAATAACTGCATACTATGATTATGAGCTTTGGTAGATGGTTGTCAAAACAGCTTTTCTCAATGGATACATTGAAAAAAACATTTTCATGGAGCAACCTAGGGGTTTTGAATCCCAAGATAGTTCCAAGGTGTGCAAGCTAAAGCGATCCATTCATGGGTTGAAACAAGCTTCGAGGAGTTGGAATATCCGTTTTGATGAAGCCATTAAGTCATTTGGTTTTATCAAAAATGTGGATGAACCATGTGTATATAAGAAGGTTAGTGATAGTGCTATCACTTTCCTTGTCTTATATATGGATGATATTCTATTGATAGGTAATAACATAGGTATGTTGATAACTGTTAAGGTATGATTATCAAATACATTCTCCATGAAAGACTTAGGGGAGGCAAATTATATTCTTGGAATTCGTATCTATAGAGATAGAGCGAAAAGAATAATTGATTTATCCCAAAGTCTATACTTGGAAAAAGTGTTAAAGAGGTTTAATATGCTTGATTCCAAGAGAGGATTATTACCAGTAAGACATGGTATCCACCTTTCTAAAGAGATGTCTCCAAATACACCAGAAGAAAGAGATAAAATGGCCAAGATTCCATATGCATCGACTATTGGAAGTTTGATGTATGCAATGATGTGTACTAGGCCGAATATCGCATATGCTGTTAGTTTGACTAGCAGTTTTCAATCCAATCTAGGTTTGGAACACTGGATAGCTATCAAGAATATCCTTAAGTACTTGAGAAGAACTAAGGATTTATTCTTGATTTATGGAGGTGGTAACTTGCAATTGGATGGTTATATTGATTTTGATTTCCAATTAGATATCGATGATAGAAAGTCTACCTCTGGTTTTATGTTCATTTGTAATAGAGGTGCAGTTAGTTGGAAGAGTTCCAAACAGAGTATGACTGTTGATACCACTACAGAGGCTGAGTATATTACTGCTTTAGATGCCACAAAAGAGGTTGTTTAGATAAAGAAGTTTGTGTCAGAACTTGCAGTAGTTCCTTCCATTGAGTCAGTAGTTCCTCTCTACTGTGACAACAATGGAGCGGTCATGCAGGCTAAGGAACCCTGGTCTCACCAGAAATCCAAACACATAGAAAGGCACTACCACATTATTAGAGAGATAGTTGGGAGAGGCGATGTAGCCATGCAGAAAATAGCATCAGCTGAAATCTAGCTGATCCATTCACGAAGCCTATGTCACAAGCTCAATTAGACCGACATCTTGAGAAGATGGGTCTAAGATATTGTAATGAATGGCTCTAGTGCTAGTGGGAGATTTTTAGTAGTATGCCCTAAAACATATCATTTAGTATGTATCTTATACATATTTTATTAATAAAAGGCAATTTCACTTTTTCGTTTACATAATGTATTTATGTGTAATAGAAAATGTCCAATGATATTTTGTTAGAAATTCTATTCTTAAGCTATTAAGAATATGAGTGACTATATTTCTAGCATAAAGTATCATAAATTGGTTCACAATCAAGGATACTTCACACAGAACATGACTTATCCAGAAAGATTGTATTCATGTTTGTTCCCAAGGTATTTATATGAGATATAAATAAGATGAAATGGTGAGTCTCATGCCATATAACAAACATGATAGGCACTTATACATGATAAGTGGGCCGAACCAGTGACACGTATGACAAGCACATGGAGTTTACTCTTGTCAATGCATTGTCATATATCATATCAGCGCATATAATCTTTAGACCTGAGATAACACAGTTATCTTGTATATAGGTGGTTTGAGTTTGATATTGCTTTCATACTTGTACTGTGTATGGGTATATGGGCATGTGTTGGCTCCTACTAGTTATATATGGAGATAGGTGTTGATCAAGATGGAATCTGTTATCCTAAGTAAATAGGGATAAAATCCTATGTTCATTTAATTGTTCTTGATATTTCAAGTTTCTGGCCAAGACAGACAGATTTAGTCAGAAAAGAGTTTCTGACAAGAAAATCTAATTAATCAAGAACTAGAATTAAAAGAGAACATAATATTCATAGCAAATAGGGTTTGACATAAACCATGACTCCAGCTCGAATTGGGATTTTGTAACAGAGAGATTCTAGTGCATGGTAACATATGATTATATGTTCATTTAAGGTATTCCTTGTTACTGATTGGGTGGCCTTGGCATGCTATGTTAGGTGTCAACCATGGTCTATGAGATGCCTAAAATGATTTAGAGAAATCATTTATGGTAAGAAAGAGTTCTGATGATATTAAGAGTTAATATCATATTTCGTTGCCAATTAGTGATAAATTACACGCGTACATAAGTTAATCACCAAGAAGAATGTGATTTAATTGATTAATTAAAGAGTTTAATTGATTAATTAAATATGTTTGGTTTGCAATGAGATTGCAAAGTCTCTAGCATGGCTTGAAACCAAATCTAGGTTATTGGATGTATAGTATAAGTTAAATTTATATTTAAAGTGTTTAAAAATGAATTTAATTGTGAGAAATTAATTAATGGAGATTAATTAATTAATTTATATTTGATATAAATTAATTAGAAGAGGAGAAATAATGATTTTAGATTGAGAAATCAAAATTAAAACATAAGGGTAATTTGGTCATTTCACATGGTGACATGTGGCACCATAAGATGGTGGCACATGGTACCATATAAGCTTGCCATTTGTCTTCCTATCATGTAAGATGATCAAAGTCAAGATTAAGTCTAGCTTTGACACTTGGCTTAATGTGATTAAGTCAATTAAAAATAAGATACAATGTGGTGATGACATGTGGCAAAGGGTTTAAGTAATTATTTGACCTAATTATAAAAGGGAAAGAAAGAAGAAACATAGCCCACCTCTCTTTCTCTCATGTGTGATGGCACAAAGGGTTCTTTATCTCCTCTTCTTGCTTTCTCATCAATTCAAAGAGAATCACTCCATTCCCTTTGAATTAACATTGCTAAAAATTACTTCTAGTGTCCTATACACATATAACCTCTCTAAAAGCAAAACCTTAAATTATATATAACACCCCTAATTGTATAGCCTGGTATATTTTACTATTCTGATGACCGGTGTCAGTCTGGATAATTAAGGAGATTAGAACCACATCTAAGACAACTAGATAAGCCCTGAACACAATTAATTAGTAATTGTCAATTAGTTAAGTATAAATAAGAAAAACAGAACATAAGAGGTTAAATGAGCCGAGAGTCACAGCGATGGGTGATCTTCTCGGGAAGGATTGTGAGTTTGATTTAAACTCAAATTTCGAATCGTAAAATATGATGCCGCGGTCCTTAGGACTATTGCGAACACAGTGGAAAAGAAAAAATCACAAAAAAGAATTGTTAAGCCGGTCAAATAATTAGGTCAGGGATCCGGAAGAAATATTGAATTATTTACAAACCAGATCGAACCGGCGAGGGGCAATTTGGTCAATTGACCCTTGGAGCTGACTCCTGACCTGACTGTCAAATAAAATCAGAGAAAAGAAAATTTCAGAGTCGGGAATTAAATTAAAGAGCTAACGAAAAATAAATGAAAAAAAAAGAGAGGAAAAAGAAAAAGTGAAAAAGTGATTACATCATGCATGATGCAATAAATCTTATAATTAAAAATTTAAATTTTAGGGTAATTTTGGTCTTACTAAAGGTTAAAAATTTATAAAAGAAAAAGAAAAAAAAATGTTGTCTTCCATTCTTGCTGTGACCCATCTCTCTCTTCTCTCCCTCTCCAAAACCTCCACGAAAGCTCATTTGTGAGCTTGAAGAAACCAAAATCCCACCATAGAAAATTCAATTACCCTAACTAAACTTTGTTTGGGCAACTAGAAAAGAAGATTAAAAGAGAAAGAAAGAAGAAATATTGTAGGAAGTGAAGGTTGAAAAGCTATATCAAGGTTAGTAAGCTAAACTTGAATTTCTAGTTGAATTAATTGTGTTTATAGTTGAATAAACCTAGAAATATACTTAAAATGAAATGAAAACAACTTTGGAGGACTAGGTATGAATTCAGCCAGCTAGGTTTTAAGTTGAGAATGTATGAGTTTGATTGAATTAAATATGTTAGGAATCTTGAATGAGTTGAGAAATGGTGTTTGTATGCTTGGAACTAATTAGATGTAACAAATCAAGTGAGTTAGGGTTTTGGACCTAGGGTTTGGGAGACAAAATTTGGAGAAATGGTCAAATGGTGTGTTTGACCTAGTTTGAGCTGAAAAATGATCATATGTGACCAATTGTGGTATGTTGGAAGTGTGGGAATCAAGTGGAAATTTGGATTGGTTATGGGCATTCTATAGGCAGCAGGACCAAGGTCCCTTTCAGGGACTAAAACTGAAAATTTACCAACCCAATTTTTGTGAGGCCAATTGGAAATGAAACTAGACACAAAATGACACATTTTTCATTTAGGAATCATGCCCAAAAAGTGACCATAGCATAGTGAACAAATTGGCCACATCTGGATGTGAGTGTTCTGCCCTGTACAAAAATGACCAAATGAACAGTGTTTGTTCATTTGGCCATAACTTGAGTTAGGCAGGTCCAAGTGACCTAAAATTTTACTAGTAGAAAGCTGAGACATAGCCCTACAACTTTCATGAGGAACACAAACCCAAATTATACACTTAACCAAGTCATTTAGTCACCCAAAGTTGGTGACCTAAAACTACCAGAACCCAGAATTTGCCCAGAAAATCTGGGTTAGGCCAATCCGGCAGCCATGATTCAAATGGCTATAACTTGAGCGACAAAACTCTAATTGGAGTGATTGAAAAAGGAGAATAAAGTTAAGATAATAAGGAACAATTTTTATGAAGTAAACTTATCCAAATTCTAACAGCAACATGACCAATGGAACAGTACAACATAGGACACCAAAACTGAAAATTTGCAAATTTGCCTGAAAGACTTAAAATTTGAGTAAACAACCAAAACCAATAAATTTAGTAACTAAAATGTGGTATGTGGGTGAAATTGGAATTCCCATACCTATTAAGCCTTAGAAAGTCAACAAATTGACTTGAATAGTGTAGTGAATAGTATAGTGAATAGTAACCCCAGAACACAAATTTTAAAGAATGTCAAGTTTAGCATATTAAAGCTAGGTAAAAGTAAATTTGAATTAATTTTTGGATTTATGATAAGTTATGATACTAAAACACTGTGAAACTGTGTGTTTCAGTGGAAAAGAATACCAGGAAAGAACCCGAGGTGTCGAGTCAAGGCTAAGAGGCGACTCGTATAAGGTTTGTGCATAACATAGAATTTCTATAAATGTTCTTCTGCACATTGTTTTGAATAAATTGAGATATTAAATTGTGACACAATTGGATTGAAATGTTTATTATGCTTTTGATTTAAATTGTTGAAAGATTAATTGTTTGTGTTTGAAATGGCAATAAATGTTTAGTAAATTGTTAAGATAGTTTTGAAACCACAGTATCATGACCATATATTTGAATACCTCACTGGCATGACTAGTGGGGGAAATTAGTTTCGAATTTTGATTCCTTCTCTGGCTGAAGTGTTGAGGTATGTGCCAGTAGAAGAAGAAAAAGAATGGGTTCCCATATATTTGAGCTAGCTAGTCTTGTGATGTGACTTCTCCTTAGCCTCTGGCTATTGAGATTATGTTTGTTTCGAATGGCATGATATAACTGTGTGTTTTTATGAAAGTTGTTTTAAGACTTTTGAAATGAATTTGTTTGGATTAAAATCTTATAAATCATGTTTTGAATTTATATTTCATGTTCAGTTTAATTTTTGAATAAGTATGATTTAAATTTTGCATAAAGGTTATTTAGTATGTTGTGCACCACCGAGTCATAGTACTCAGTGATGACTATTATTGTTGTCGCAGATATAAAGACTAGAGGAGCAGCAGAGTGAGCTGCTGAAGATTGAGGAGCTACCTACTCTGAAGTTTTATCGAGTATTTTTTATACCCTAATTGTAAAAATTATTTTGATGTATGTAATGTATATAAATGCAGGAATTGGTCATGAACAGTTATATAAAACTTGTAATAAATTTAGTTTGGATTTTTCTTAATGTAAATTTTTGTAATGATATCTATAAATTGTTTTATCTTTAATGAAATATGAATGGAAGTATTTTGTTTTAATTTGATGAAATTGAATTATAGTATTTTGATGATGTTGAATTTTGGAAATTAAGAAATGATGTTGAAATTGGTTGGGATGGATGTTGAATTGATGAAGTTGTTGAGATAAATCTTTGGAAGTGCTTTTTACAAGTATTTGAAGAACTGTTTTCTCAAAATACAGACGGTACTCTACCGAAATTTTTATAAAATTTACGAAAAAATAAAATAGAACAAAAATTTTAAATAATTTTCAAACTCTAATTAAATATTTTAATACCTAGTAGAAAATGCTCACCACTTATGAAAGTAAGAAAATTGTTTTAAAATCCTTTGTAGGGTACTTAATGAGTTATCAGTAGGTGAAGTTCAGTAGTTCATTAGGTATTCTATGGGATCATGTTATGCCTTACAGAGGGGTAAAGTGTGACATTATAATTGGTTGGCAAGACTTGAGAAGCAAAATTGGGGGCTTCCCATTGGTGATCTTGGTGTGGACAAGCTAGAGGAACAACACTTGGGGTCCTAGGAGCTTCCTAAAGGTGTCAATTGCATCCATAGTGCATCAAAGAGATTAGTGCTCAAATTCCTCTTTCAAACTAGGTTTTAATTGAATTAATTTGTTAATTCACAATCTTAAATGGTATATGAAGATCCTAATACATATTAAAAGTGTTTTAATATGCAATTGAGCATTGAAATTAATTAGGCATATAAGAGATGTGGCATGATGCATGAAACCCTAAAAGAAAAATTTTGAAATTCAATGCTCCAATTCACCAATTACCATGCTTCCGCTCCTTCAACAATTTGGTATCTTTCTTCAAAGTCATGATCAGCTCAAAAGTCCCCATGACATCTAATCAACTCAAACTGATCATCCAGCAAATGAATCTCTTCACTTATGCGATTTAGGTTAGACCTGATCAAGACTGATGGCACTTCATCAACCGGTAATGCCCCTTTCCTAGGCTTCTTGCTCTTTGATCTACTCAGACCAGCCTGTCAATAGGGTTCGGTACCATGGGCATCCTAGCCTCTCCCACGTCAGGATTGCCCTTAGGACTTTCCACTTTATTTTCCATATCAAAACTCCATGAAATTTGAATAGAAAAGTACTAGCAGTCTCTTGACTATCTCTCTCACTCTTTTCGAAGAATACAACAGAAGAAAAAAAGAAAAATGGGAAAAATATAGTTGGAGGGTTCTTTTTACCTTTTATTTTCATCAAAGGAGTCTCATCAGAATCTCAAAAGAAGATAAAAAACAATTAATGAGGAAATGCAAAGTGCAAAGAATAGTGGAAGCAAGAAAAATAAAAATAACTTTTTCTAACATCTCAATATATACTAGGGTAATATTTAATATTGAAATTCAAAAATGCCACATCATTTTTCTTGAACGCTAAAAAGCTTTGTGACCTTTTAGAATTTTGAGGCAAAAACAAGTGTATGGTAATACCACCTTTAATTCACAGACAGGTTTTCGAGATGTCACCATCTCCTGAGCCTAAAGATTTGGACTTATGGGGACTAATGATATAGTCTTGGGCCAAAAATCAGCTCTAATGGTTCGAGTCAATCTAGACCAGTTCCTACCTCATTTCATATCTAAGTTGAATAACAATGATAGCTTAGAGGTGATCTCTTAATGGTAATCACCTCCATAGAGCTCGGATCGAGAAACATCAATGAGGATATCAGCATCCGTAGAGATTGAAATAACCAGAGATCATGCCAGAAATCACACTGAAGATCACGATTAAGACCAAGCACACTAACGGATATGTATTCCATTAGAAGCCAATGAGGAAAAGGTAAAGATCCAGTCAGGGTTTCGAGTTATTAATGTTCAATTAAAATGTAGAAAAGGCAAAATGGTAAATTCACCCTTAGAAGTGACTCTTGGCCTAAATGTCCATTAAAATGTAGAAAATTAAAATTGTGAAAAATAATTAAAAACATAAGAGGTGTAGGGAAGAAAGGAAAAAGAAAAGAAAAGGAATTGTAATTTAAGGGAATTATGACATCATAATAATGTATACATGACATAATAATAAATTATAATTTTTAAATTTTGAAAGTAAGGGATAAGTAACTACATAAAGCGACCAATTAAAAAAAAAAAAAGGAAAAAGCAACTCTCATCTTCTTCTTGGCCGAATACCCACTCTCTCTCTTCTCTCTCATTCATATTCCATTTCCACTATTAAAGCCAATCTTGAGCTTATATAATCACTAAAATTAGCCACAAATTTCCTAGTTCCCTTCATTAAACCTTGCTTTTGGTTTTTGATTAGAAGATTGGGAGTAAGAAAGTAAAGAAAAACTTGAAGGTTTGAAAGAGTGGAAGGACTTCAATAAAGGTAAGTTAACCACTTAGCATTCTTTTACTTCCTCTCTTGAAATTAAGCTTACTTTTGAAGAATTCAGTTAAGGAATTGAAGAAAACACACATGTATGGAAGAATTGAAAATTCGGCCAGCCTAGGGTATATTAGAGTTCGTGGTGATTTGATGGAATTAATGAAGAAAGCTTGCATATGTGATGTTGTATGAAGATTTAGTGTAATGAAATTATATGATTTTGCATATGTGTATGAAATTAGGTTATGAAATTAGGGTTTTGGTTAGAAATTAGGGATTTTGAGAATTGATGACCAATTGGTATTGTAGATGCTTAAATTGGTCAATTAGTGTGTTTATAAGTGCAATTGAATGAATGGAATTGAAATGGTTGTGAATGAGGAATAGCCAAGTTCTAGACAGCTTGAGCTTTGTCCACTTAATAGGCCATAAGTTGAATTCCGTTGCTCCAATTGGCATGAGGCCAACATTTTTCATGAAGAAACCTTGCCCAAAAACTGACCTCAAGTTGACCTAAATTCTGCTTGAATCTGGAATTAGTACCCTATTACTGGGCAGAATTGACTAAATGAATAGTATATGTTCAACTTTGTGTAGAGAGGTCCAAATGACCTGATTTTTAAACCATTGGTAAGCTTAGACATATTAAAACAACTTTCATGGAGAACACAAACTCAAATTTTGACCATAACCTAGTCAAATTGCTAACCAAAGTTAGGTCACCAAAACTGCCATAACCAAAATTTGCCCAAAATATCTAGAAATGACTAATCCGGCCAGTTATGGTAAAAATGCCATAACATGAGCTACAAAACTCTAAATTAAGTGATTCAAAAATGGAATTAAACTAGACACATTAAGAAACAACTTTGATGAAGAAAGTTTAGCCAAATTTTTAATGTAGATTGGTTCACTGAAACAGTAAACATAAGAGACCAAAACTAAAATTTTGAAATTTCTCTTAATAGGTCTTAAATTGTATTTGGCAGCCAATGCCAATAAAATTGAAACTGAAAATGTGATAGAACTATGTGTTTAGAAATTGTATACCTATTAATTATGAAAAAGTCAACATTTTGTGTAACACCCCTAAGTTCGGTAGTGCGTTCTACTGTTCCGGTGACCAGTGTTGTCCGGACAGCTAGAATGCCTAGAACTACACTTCGATATGAGTGAGGATACATTAAATAATGAAATACAAGAAAAGAAAATACAAGAAAAATAAAGGAAAAATAATAGTAAAAAAATGCAACTAAGTTAAGCGAGCCGAGAACCCTAGCGATGGGTGACCGCACCGAGAAGTCACGGCGTGGACCGTTGACTAGCCCTGAACCACGGGGAACCCTGGAAATTAATTTTAAGACTTAAAGAGACATCAATTGAAGTATAAATATCATTAGAAATATCAAAGAAAAATTAAATAATTAGTACAAAGAAAAGTGAGAAATTGAAAAACGGACAAAACCCAGTGTTACCGAAAAATCGGGAATGCAACCCGAACAGGGGCATTGTGGTCATTTGACACGCCGAGTTGTCTTTTGACCTAAATGTCCATTAAAAATAAATAATATTACACTTCGAAAATATAATGAAAAATTAATTTAGTGGTACCTAATGTAAATAGCAAAAATGGAGTGTAAATGGAGTAATTATCATTTAAAACATATAAAATAGTTTAATTAAGGTGAGTGGACCACTATGGATTAAATTAGACACTAAATGGGCAGGTGTAAATCCACTAATAAATCTGCAATTCATCTTCTTCAATTGAAAAGTCCCATTGCCGCATGAAAAACTCTCAAACCTCTCCCATGGCCAACCACCTTCAAACCATTACAACTCCATGATCAAGCCATCTTTTCCCACACTTGTCTTCATTAAAGTTTATCCCCACATCACAAGGAAGAGTTTGATAACAATTTCAAGAAGTTTTGATGAAGATTTAAGAAGTCTCATCCATAGGTAAGTTTGAGTTTTTGAATATTGCTTTGTTAAAGTTTGTAAGCATGTTATGGGTGTTTGAATTATGAAGAAATTTTTAAGGTTTGATGTTGAATGGGAATATGTAATTTTGGCAGCCATGGAAATACCTTGAAGGCAGGTTATTTTTGCTTGTAATGGTGAATTAAATGATTGATTAAATGTATATTGTGTAGGAAATTGTTTAGGTAATGTATACTTAGTATATGTAAATGTAAAATGAAGTTTAAAGCTTGGAAAGTAATGGAATGTAAGTGTACCATTGTGGCAGTTTGCTCACCCTTGAGGAATGCTGGAATTCATGCTTGGTTTATGGAATAATGATGTTAAAATGTGTTGATTGTTATGGCAGTTTGAGTGCATGAATGGTGGTGTGAAGTGGGACTTGTAAATGAGCATGAATTGGTGATTGAATTGTTGTAAATTGAATTGGACAAATTCTGTACTTGTTGGTAGATGTTGAATGTAATTGTAAGCTGCCAAAATGACCTATAATGTGTTGTGAATTATGTTTAGGTTGTGGTACAACCAGAATTGGTTTAAATGTTAAGTTTGGTGAGTGTTAAAAGTGATGCTTAATGTGTATGCAAGAATTTCAATAAGGCAGTTTGAGTTTTAGGCCTAGAACTTTAATTGTGTGGCTCCAATTGGTATAAGACCAATTGGAGGTGAAACTAGGCACAAAATGTGCCAACTTTCATGAAGGAAGCTTGCCAAAATTCTGCTTGCAAGGTAGCTTGAAAAATGACCAAATCCGGATTAAGTGCAATTGAGGTCTGAAAATTGACCATTTGGGCAGCAGTTAGTGTTTAGGCCATAACTCACTCAAAACAGGTCCAATTGACCTGAAATTTTAACCATGAATAGTTAAGACCCATATCTACAAGTCTTATGAAGACACCAAAGCCCAGAAATGACCATAAGCAAGTCAAACAGCTTGCACAAGTTAAGGTCCAAAAACTGGCCGAACCTAAAATGACCTAAAGTGACCTAAAATGACCAATTTTGGTGCAATTTGACCAGCAATAGTAAAATGACCATAACTTGGTCTACATAACTCAGAATGACCTGAAATTTTGCCCCGCGTGCAATAAGACATAGATCTACAAGTTTGTAGTTTTGACCAAAACCCAAAAACCGAGGGAACTAGGTCGTCCGGCTAGGTCAAACTAGTATCTCGGAATCCAGCAAATTGCAAGAAAATGCAGTATACATGGAACTGAAATTGGTAACATGTACCAACCCTAAAATACTATCGAATGTGACATATTAATAACATTAAAACCTAAATTACCTAGAATGTACCAAGGGTCGACATAGTAGGTTGACTAAGCGAATAAATGAATTCAGTGAATTAATTATCAAGCATTATCATTAGAGACAGTTTAAATGAATACTGAAACACTTCAAATTGTGTTTCTCAGTTAGCAAAGACTCAGGGAGGGGAAGGAAACACTGAGTCAGAGCCAAGAGACAGTTATCAGAGGTTTGTGCACAATAGTTATTTCTTTTGAAATTTTTCAATTGAAATAAATTATGATTATTTCTATGTTATTGTTTTAAATTGTGTTTGTGCACAATAAGTTTGACTTCTCATTTTCTACTTAAAAATTTAATTCAATATTATAGTTTTAAATTGTGTCCGTGCACAATACGTTTATATTCACTACTTTTACTAGCAAATTTGTTTGGAGAAATGAGTTATGAATAATTTTTTATTGCTTTGGTTTTGGGAATATTATTTGGAACTTATTGTATTGCCAACTTTGCAAATGGAAATTTTGAGATAAAATGTGGTTTATGGTTTGTATGAAATATTGTGATTTGAAATTGTTTTGATTCACACTTGGCATGACACTGTTACTATGTTCCTCCTCCATTTATGGGGTGAGTGTGATATATTCCTCCCTCTTTGACTTATCGATGCAGGGTGAGTGTGATTATGTTCCTCCCTCTTTGACTTCCCAGTCTGAGGTGAGTGTGGATGAGTACTCATTATTCAGCTAGCTTCCTCCCTCATTGATTTCGATTATTGGGGTGAGTGTGTCTTGTCGTGGTGTACAACACGGCATGTGTGGAAAAATTGTGTCATGGCCTAAATTATGTTATCGATTGGCAACATTGTGTTACTCAGTTATTTGATTAAATTTGTGTTAGATGAATTTTGTAAATTGTGAAATGGAATTGTGAATCATTTGATTTGTGAACTGCCAATAAAAGATTTATATATCGCATTTCAAATTGTTATTGTGCACCACTGAGTAAATTTTACTCAGCGATAGCTTTTCATTGCTGTCGCAGGTAGACAGACTGACAGGGCAGCAGACTAGGCTGCTAGTACTACATTGAGAGATCATCGGGTATATTGAGTATACCACATTTTGCATTTTGTACTGTAATGTATGTTCACTGTATGTATATATTGTTCTTGGTTTTGAGCAGTTGTAAAATAAAATTGTACTTTAAAGTTGTAAAATAAATTATGAGTTATTTTGACTTGTAAAAAATTGTATTATATTTCTTGTATCTCAGTCTTTGAAAAATTACTATGGATTTGAGTTGAGAATTATGTTGTGTTGAGAAACATGTTGGAGTTGAGATTTGGAAATATATATTGAAGTGTTTTTTACAGGTTTTTCTGAAGAACTGTTTTATCCAAAATACAGATGGCACTCTGCCAAAATTTTTACAGAAATTCCAAATAATTCAAATGTGTTAGTTTTATCACTTCAGTTCAAAAAGGTTTTTAACACCTGTAAATAGTGCTCACCACTGTAAAAGAAGTAAGAAAAGTTTTTAAAATCCCTTGTAGTGTATTTAATGGGTTATCAGTAGACGGAGTTGGTAATTCATTAGGTATACTACGAGATCATGTTATGCCTTACAGAGGGGTAGGGTGTGACATTTTGAATCAATAGTAAAGTGAATAGTAACCACAAATATACCAATTACAAAGGACTCAAACCTTATAAGTTTTATTAGGTAAATTAAATATATAAGAATTTAATTGTTGGATTATTTATTTAGAAATAAGTTGAATGGATATTGAAACACTCTAATTATGTGTTTCATAGGGAAAGGAGCCCTCCAAGGAAGGAGGAAAAATTGGACCAAGTCATGATTAGTTAAGAGGTTTGTGCACAAAAACTAACTCCTTTTTTACTTTCAAATTGAATTTGAATTGAATGAGTTTTGAATTTAATTTATAGCCTTATTTATATTGAATACTTTGATTGACAAAAATTATGTGTTGTTAGCCCAATTTTGAGAAATTATTTGAAACGAAATAAGAATGTGAATTGATGAATATTTTTTATGCTTGAAAAATTGTTGAAATGGTTTGAAACCACAGTGTCATAACAATATGTTTGAATTCTTCACCAGCTTGCCTAGTGGGATGAATTAGATTTTTATTTCCTCTATGGCATAAGTGTTGAGGTGTGTGCCAATTGAGGACGAATTGAATAAGTACTCATATATTTGTGCTAGCTAGCCTTTGCATTCCCCATTAGCCTTTGGTTATTAGGACGAATTGGATATTTGTGTCATGATCAAGCTATGTGACTTTTAAAATTTTGTTTTATGATTTGTGGAATGAAATTTGATTTATTTAACAAATTTTCTGGCTTTAGAAATCAAGCATGATTTTCTATGTGTTAATAATTCAATTGATTTAGTTTGAAAAATTGTGATTTATTGGTTGTGTAAATTATTATTTCCTTAAAGTTGTGCACCACTGAGTCTTTGGCTCAGCGATAGTTTTTATTTGTTGTCACAAGTAAAGAGATAGATAAAACAGTAGAGTAGGCTACTGGTGATAAGAAGTAATCATTATTTTGGAAACATTACTGGGTATATAGATTATACCCTTGTAAATATTTCTTTTAATGTATATGTATCTGTGTGTATGTACATACTAGACTTGAGTAGTTGTATAAAACTTTTAGAATTTTATTTTGATCAATGTAAATATTTGTAATGTAAGCTAGTTATTTCTTATTAATGAAATCTTTGAGCTTCTTTTGAAATTTTTTTTTTATAATGAATTGCTTGAAATTGTGTTGATTGAGAATGGATTGTGATGAGTTTAAATGGAGTTGTGGTTTAAATGTATATTGGGAGTGTTTTTCTCAGGTTTTGAAGAACTATTTTCTCCATTTACAAATGAAACTCTGTCAAAATTTCCGTAAAAATTTTAGAAATTCCGAAAAGACTAAAATTTGTTGTTATGATATAAACCCCAAATAAAAGTTCTTTAATGATAATTATCTTCTCTTTTCACCTTGAAAGAAATTGAAATTGTACAAAATCTCTTGTAATATATTTAATGGACTATCGGTAGGCGAAGTTCGGTAATTCATTGGATATATTACGGGATCATGTCATGCCTTATGTAAGCATAGGGTGTGACATGTTTTAATGGTATCAGAGCATTTTTCAAAGCATGTTTTGAATTGTGAATTTGAATATTTTCTTTGACAAGTATAACTGCTCAATGTCATTGATTAATACATATGGTGCATTACATTATGAATGAGAACTGACGGAGGGAAATCTCCTTGTGTTGTTTGTTCAGGAGATAGAATATCCTCTAAGTAAACATGGAAGAAGGAGATCGCTCAGTTGAGTAATCAGTTGAGGCTGAGGCACAAGGGGAAGCCCCAACTCTTTAGAATGCTAGTGGGTTAGCTGCACAACTCCTCTTATGTAGTGATTTCCTGCACAGTTTACTTAACAAATTGCTGCTTTGTTCCAAAAAATGGCTAGGATCATGCCAACCTAAGCCCCAACTCAAGCACCAGTAGTGCAACCTCAGCCTCCAGCTAGGCAGTATGACAAGCTGATCAAATATTGGGCTATTGAGTTTAAGGGTATAGTCCCTTTGAAAGTAGAGCAGTGGTTAGAAAGAATGGAAAGGGTGTTTAAAAAGCTGCATTGCACGAAAGAACTAAAGTTTGAGTACTCAATCTCACTACTATAGGTGGATGCATATGACTGGTGGAAAACCATCTTCCATAGTTTGGTGGAACCCCCAGTGTTGACTGGGGATGATTTTCTTTGAGAGTTCAGACAGAAATATGTTTCAGATATGTATGTGGATATGAAGCTGCAAGAATTCTTAAGTTTGAAACAGCGGAGGCTATTAGTGGCTGAGTATGAAAGGGAATTTTCCCGCCTAAGCCATAATTACATCAAATTATATAGACATTTAAGGTTAATAGTCCTTGCATTTTGTTAACATTTAGTCTCATTTTATATTTATTTTTATGTGTTTCTATTATTATTTTAGAAAACTTGTTAATCCAAATCAATTCATTGATTTTTATATTTTATCAGGTGTTTTTATATGGTTCTAGAATCAAAGACGAGTTTGAAAGAGAATTATAGGTCAAAACGTGAAGAATACAAGTCCAGAAGCAATACACGGGCTGTGTAACTTGCCCCGTGTAACTTCCTGGATCCCATACAACCTTCTGGACAAAGAAAACTTGAAAAACAAAAGTGGTTGAAAGTTACACCGGGCGTGTATCACTACACGGCCCGTGTTAAGTCCCCTAACAGCAATTCTGATATGACTTTTCCTGCTTCTAACTTAACCCGGATGGACTCCTAACACTTCTAGGACTATGAAATTAGGGTTTTTACACCAAATATAAATATAACAAGTCAAGAATTGAGGGAGGAGGAGAATTAACATTCAAGAGCCGATTTACATCCAAGGATGCACCTCAACTTCAAGGGAGGCAAGGGAGAAACAAGATCTGTAAGATTGCTAGAAGGGATTTTTAGTTGAAGTTCCAAAAGTCCAAGGCTACAACTCTTTTTCTAGATTCTTTCACTCTATTTTCTTCTCATGTTTTCTCTTTATCTTTTTATAAACTTGATTGTAAAACTCACCATGGGTGAGTAAGTTCTTTATTCTAGGGTTAGGGTGTAACACTCAATTTCATTATGAAGCTGGTTTGATTTTATTTAATACATTGAGTATTTTATTCTTTGATTTAATCTCTTGTGATCTTAATGCATGCTATGTGTTGGTACCCACTAAGTATTGATTACAAATATTAATTGAAAGATTGAAAGGTTTAGATTAATATTAGAAAATCGGGATTTTGAACCTAGGAAATCTGACCTAGAGATAGGCTGATAACCTTTGTGGAGTTCCAAAATTATTCATAAATCTTAAAGCGTTTTGATTAGGACTAATCATCAACGACAGTAGGGTTTGGCTCTAATTAAAATACACTTTAGATACCTTGAGAGAGGATCTAAGATACCTTAGGATTAATTTCCATCAAAGTAATAATCTCCTATTTATTGAATGAATTAGATTAATTCTATAATTGATTGAAGTATGAACCCCTAGCTCTAGAATGCCTTTGTCCATTGGTATTTTAGTTTAGTTAATTATTTAGATTTTATTTCTTTTCATTTAGATCTAATTTGTTATTTCTCTACAATTCAATCGTCTAGATAATTAAAATTAGTATAGTTTGGTACTCAACATGGTCCTTATGGGAATGATACTTTACTCATCACTTTATTACTTGTTAGCGATCCGTACACTTGCAGTGATTGTAAAACCAGCAAACAAGTTTTTGGCGCCGTTGCCGGGAACCGGTGCTTGATATTAAATGATTAGTGATTTGATTACTCTAGACATTCTTATTTCTTTTATAGTTTATTTCTTGTCTAATTTTATTTTTACTTATTTTTTTCTTGTGAGGTATATAGAGATGTTTCATCAATAAGTCTTCATAAGTTTTATTCAACAACACAATGAACCATTTTACAATGCTTGGAAAAGATTTAATGAATTGGTAGAGCAATTTACCAATTATAATCTTTCAAATTATGAACTCACTCTTAATTTCAACAGTGGTTTGGATGAAGTGACAAGGAATTGGGTAGATTATGGAGCTTGGGCTACCAGTGATCACGTTCTTCAAAGAAACCATGAGGATGTTTGTAACACCCTCACTGTAGCCAAGTGAGGGGTGTCAAATTTATTGGTATCAGAGCACGGTTTAAGCATTCCTAGGCATAGATAGATGGAAAGGGATAGTGTGCATAACATGCATTGCATTCATATGAGTTGAGGTAACACTAATGCAAATCTGTTTTCTCTGGTAAGGTGAAGAAATACGGAAGTAGTAGCTCCTCAACTATTTACACTGGATAAATTTCAAGGACGAAATTTAAATTAGAGGGGAAGAGTTGTAACACCCTTACTGTAGCCGAGTGAGAGGTGTCACAATGTCATTCACTTGTTGCATGACATGGCAGATTTTGATTACCATTGGCATTGGGATCCTTCACTGCAGAGTTGGAGTCACCAATATCCCCCATACATTCATCAACCTAATATTTCACACCGACCATTCGAGCCGCAATTAGATGAGAGAGTGGGACTTAAAAAGATGATAGCTCCATTAGAAAATTTTAACAACCTAATGGTGAACAATGAGCTATCACTTTATGAGGACGAATTAAACGAACAAAGTTGGGAGAATGAAGAAACTTCATGGAAATTTGAACCTATAGAAGAAGTTAAACTTCAAGAACAAAATTCCTATGAAGATGACTTACTAGTAGAGTTTCTACAGGAATAGGAGTTACTTGAAGAAAAAGTGGAACCTAAAATTGAAGAAAGCAACTCCTTTATTATTGGAGGGTCATTAGAAGAGTGCTTACATGAAGACAAATCAAAGATGAAAGTGGTAGATGAAGAAATTAATGAGACTATCAATTTAAGTTCATTAATAATGCTTACACATACACCACTAGAATACCCCTTTCTATCATGGACACCTCCTACATCATCATATGTCCTCCATGAGCTAAAACAATTCTCATCCCAAGCATATCATTCCAAGCCATGTGTTGTTCGTGCTATGTTCAATCTTATTTCAGATCTTGCCAATCTTGAGGGTACCACAAATCAAGATCCATATGTAGTATTAGATGATAACTACTATGAGCGAAAACCACTCTTTGATTAGCAATTCTAAAAGGGGTCAAGCTAATGACCTTAAATTAGCGCTTCTTAGGAGGCAACCCAAGTTTTAAAATTAATCTTTGCATTTTTTTTATTTCTTTTGTTTACCATCATCCCAAACTTGATTTCAATACTTGTTCACTTTGTAGGTTCAAGAAACACTTGAAAGACCAATGGAGACTAAGCATACAAATCTTTGAGGGAAGAAACGCTTCAAGGGGGAGTATTCTATAGCCATTAGTTTTCCTTTTTATTATAATTGTGTGTTGCTCTTGACCTGATTGTGCTATCTTGATGACATTTAGGACAATGTCAAATTTGAGTTTAGGGGTGCATTTCATGCATTGCATTCATATATTGAATCACCTTCTTATGTCTATATTATATTCATGTATCAAAAACCTAGAAAATTTTTACAAATTTTAAAAATTTTGGACTTTTTCAAAAGGCTTTGAACTTAGAATTATAACTGAAACCTTGATGAGCTAATGACTAGACTCTCTGGGAAAGAGGAATGAATGTAACTGGATAGGCAAAAAGGCTTCAATATGTTATTTGTGAAAAGCTAAATCACCTAAGTGGAGTTAAACTAGTTAAACCCCTTCATAGTCATTAATCTGTCACATTGAACTTGCAAAATTAGAAGAAAATTTTTGAAATACAAGCAAAGCTAAAAATATCTCATCATCTCTAGAACATATCTCTTGGACCTATCAAGGCGAAATTTTAGTATATGCTTGATGAAGAGATGATTAAGGCATTTGTAACACCCTCCCGGTAGCAACTCCGTACATTCTACTGTTCCAGTGACCAGTGTCAGTCCGGACAGCTAGAACGTCCGGAAAAATATTTAAACTAAAGTGAGGAATCATAATTAACTTAAATATTAATAAGAAAAATTTAGTAAAACTTTTAGAAATAAAATACAACCAAGTTAAATGAGCCGGTGCCCTAGAGATGGGTAACCTAGTGAGAAGTTGTGGTTCTCGCAACTAGGAGCCCTAGACCCGAGGGAAAAATTATAAAATAATTATTGGGACTCCAGAGAAGGGTTATTGAGGTTCTTATGGCATTAGAATGCCAAGGAAATGCTTAGAAAAATTTTTCAATTGGTATAGACAATTTTGGCCCGTTAAGCCAAACGGAGGGCATTTTGGTCATTTCGCCTTCAGAGGTGATTTTTGGCCGACTTGTCCAGTTAAGAAAATAATTATTATGGCACAAAATATGAATAAATATTGCTAAAAATTAAATTGAAATTTGGTAGAAAAGAAAAGAAAGAAAAATGAGCTAAATTGGGAATTATGATGTCATGCTTAGGTAATTAAAAATGCTATGGCCAATCACATTAAAGCAAGACAATTAAAATTCAATAAAAAGGGATAAATGAGGCAGAATTCTAGAAAATTTCAGCAGCCCTTTCTCTCTTCAAAAATGTCGCCCATGCTCTCCCATTGTCCACCATAGCCAAGCTTTACCAAGCTTGATTTTCTTGGTTTTTACCCAACTAAAGCCTAAGTTCCCAACACAAATTCTTGTTCTTTCCTCTTAGTAAAGCTTTTGGGAGCAAAAAGAAATCAAAAGGAAGAGTTCTTACAAGCTTGAGATTAGCTCCATTAAAGGTTAGTGACAATTAATTCTTTAAACTTATATATGCATCATTAGAAGTGTGAATTGATCCATTGATTTTATGTGTTTGAAAAGTTGAAATGGTAGAGCTAGGGTTTGGACCCAAAATTGAGATGTTGATCATGTAATGGTGAAATTAAGTTTTAATGGTCAATTAGTGACCATTTGGTTTGGTTTGAATAAAAAATGAAGTGAATTGGGTTGTGGGATTTGAGGTTGGAGTGGCTGCCTTGTGTGACCTGCAGGTTTGGATGTGAGTCCAGCCTGTTTGGACAGCCATAACTTAAATTGTGGAGGTTCATTTGATGTTTGGCCAATTGGACATGAAACCAGACACAAAATGGCACAACTTTGGTGAAGAAACCATGCCCATAAGACCAAACTAAGTGGACCAAAACCTTGCTCCAATTCGGGTGACCTGCAATCTGCCTGGGCAAAATGACCAAATAAACAGTATTTGGTCATTTGGCCATAACTCAATCTAGCAAGGTCCAATTGACCTGAAATTTTACCAGCAACAAGGTTACATATAGACCAACAACTTTTATGAGGAAACTTGACCCAAATTATGACCATAACTTAGTCAAATTGCCAACCAAACTTAGATTACCAAATCTGGCAGAACCAGTTTTGCCCAGATTTTTGGAATCTGCCCAATCCGGCCAGTTATGGTTTTTAGGCCATAACTTGAGCTACAAAACTCCAAATGGAGTGATTCAAAAAAGGAAATTCAACTAGACAAAATGAGGAAAAACTTTCATGTTTACCATTTTTCCAAATTCCCACTGCAACAGTAACTAATGGAATAGTAAACCCAAGGCTTGAAAATTGAAAATTCTGTCCAATTCACATTAAGCTTAGAGATGGTATTGGCAACCAATACCAACAAGTTTAAAATGCAAAATGTGGTATGTTGATGATATTTAAACTAAATTACCTATTGTCAATGTAAAAGTCAACATTTTGGTTGACTAATGAAATGAATAGTGGTCATAAAAATTTCAATTTCAAAGAATTACACAAATTAAAAGTGTTAAATGCCCTAGTAGGCCTAATGTGATTGGTTTGGATAGGTTGGCATGCCAATAGGGTTCTGTTAGCGATCGCATATGGCTTTATGCCATTACGTATTTCATGGCTTCCCATGCCATTACGTGACATAATAGCCTTTGGCTATGATAATGAGTTATTACACTCGTGTTTAATCCCGATAATTATCACGACTTATTAGTACATTACATTTGCCGGAGACATAATGTGACCAATGGTGTGATGGTCCGAGGTACTTAGTACCCGATGCAGTTTACCCGTTTATCGATCCGATCCAACTAGTGTAGGTTACTCAGGCAGTATTAATAAATTTTACCAAACTTTAATCAAATAATATTGCAATAAATATTTGAAATTTAGTCCACCCCAAAAATGTAAATATACATTTTGCACACATGTCTTATTTATTTTATATTATTTTATTTTATATTGTCACCACTAAGCAGAATTGCTTAGAGCGTCGCTTTTGCCATGCGCAGGTACTGGAGACATAGTTGGGGAGTCCAGCAGACCTCACACAGGGTGAGCCTTCATATCTGCACTCAGAGTTCAGAGTCACCTCACATTGCAGTGCATTTGGTAGGACATTAGGCCATTTTGATATTTTGATATTTTGTATTTTGTAACCTTCTGTAATGTATATTATAAATTTATGTAATTATGCTTTTGATGTAAATATCTATGAAACATGTTCAGTAATAAATTGAGCTTTTTTTTTTATTGAGTTGACTATGGTTTGAATTTAATTGAATTTTGAGATATTGAAGTGAACTGAGAAATTGTTGAGAATATATTGGAGGTTGATTGAGAATAAGGTGATGATATTATTGGGAGTGTTTTTAACAGGTTCAGAAGAACTGTTTTTCCAATTTATAGCCGGCACTCTACCGGATTTTCTATAAAATTTGCGAAAAAATTTAGATTTATCAAAAATTATAAATAAATGAATTAAAAGAGATTAATTGAAATTGAAATATGAATTGGTGTTCCGACACACTGAGTGGCATAACTTGCTCGGCTACACTATAGACGGGTAAGGGGTGTCACAGCATTCTTTGATATAGCCTCACTAAGCCTTACCCACGCCTAATTAAAATATACACATCCCTTGCAGCCAACTTGAAGCCTGTATTTATCCCTTATAATTTATTGCTTAACTATATTATTTACCTAGCCCCTAGCCTAAACACCTACCCTACCCTTTTGAGGAAGCTAAATGCATAAGTAAAAGGTATATTAAGTGCAAAAAAAGAACAAAAAAAAATGGAGAGAGGATGTAGAACTCAAGAAAGAGTGCAAGTGTGCAATTGAAATCAAAGAAAAATTTACCTTCCCAACCCAGCAAAAGCAATGAGTTTGGGGGCGAGGACAAAAGGGACAAAAAAAAATATAAGAGAAAGAGAAGAAAAAGAAGAAGAAGAAGAAGTCCCAAGATAAGTATCATGAAAGCATGCTTGGCACTATAAAAAACTAAAAGCCTCTACTCTCCGTACAAAATTAATGGAATCAACTTAGTATAGTTGGTATTTTATGCATACATGCTATTCTCATATTTGCATTTCCTAAAAACCTTTCATTGGCAACCAAGTCATTATCCCTTTAGCCACATTACAACTCTTTTAAAGACCTTTTAATCTTTTGAAAAGTGTATGCCACATTAGTGGAGATAGAATATTAAGATATGCCTATGGAGTTGAAATTGAGTCACTTCACCACAATTAACCACAATAGAGGCAAATTTGGGGAAGTAAGTGTTTTTCAATTCTATCCTGATAAAACAAGTTATTTGTGACTTATTAATGACCTTGCATAGATGTGACACCCCTTACCCGTCTACAGTGTAGCCGAGCAAGATATGCTACGTAGTGTGCCAGAGCACCAATTCATATTTTAATTACAATTTATCCCTTTAATTCATTTATTTACAATTTTTTATAAATCCAAATTTTTTCGCAAATTTTATAGAAAATTCGGCATAGTGCCGGCTATAATTTGGAAAAACAGTTCTTCTGAACCTATTTAAAAACACTTCCAATATAATTTCCAAATCCAAACTCCATTATACACATTCAAGTCAATCTCAAAATCTCAATCTCAAATCACAACACTATTTTCAGAAATTTTTCTTTTCACTTCATTACTGGAAGCACATTCATAAATATTTCTCAACATAATATACAGAAAATTTCAATAATATGAAATTTCATATATTTACATCATCAAATAATTTCAAGAGTTTATAGTTACAATCATAAAACTAATACAAAATACAAAATACAAAATGCTACCCAAAATCCTAATGTCCTACCATATGCACTGCAGAGGTGAGCTGACTCTGGACTCCGGATGCAGTTCTGAATGCTCACCCTATCTGATGTCTGCTGGGCTCCCCAGCTAGGTCTCCAGTACCTGTGCGTGGCAAAAGCGACACGCTAAGCAATTCTGCTTAGTGGTGACAATATAAAATAAAATAAAATAAAAATAAATATGCAGAATGTATGTTTACATTTTTTTTGGGTAGACTTAATTTTTGATATTATTTACAGTATTGTTCAATTAAAATTTGGTAAGGTTTATTATCATTGCCCGAGTAACCCATACTAGTTGACTGGACTAGATAAACGGGTAAACTGGCACTGGGTACTAAGTACCTCAGACCATCACACTATCGGTCACATTGTGTCTCCCGGTGTGCAAAAGAACAGCTAATAAGCTGTAATAATTATCAGGGTTAAAACCCAAGTATATCAACTCAAATAACATAGCCAAAGGCTATTATGTCACAGAATGGCATGGGAAGCCATGAAACATAGAATGGCTTGAAGCCATAAGCAGTACTGCTAACGGAACCCTATTGGCATGCCAACCTATCCAAACCAATCTTGCTAGGTATACTAGGGCATTTTACACTTTTAAGTTCCACAATTTTTGAAATTTAAGTTTTAGTGTTACTATTTCATTCATTAGTCAACAAAAATGTTGACTTTTGCATAGGCAATTGGTACATTGGCTCTAATACTCCCAACATACCACATTTTGCATTTTAAATTTGTTGATATTGATTGCCAATACCATTTCTAAACTTAATGTTAATTGGACAGAATTTTCAGTTTTCATGCTTTGTATTTACTGTTCCATTAGTCATTTTGGCAATGGGAATTTGGCAAAATGATCAACATGAAAGTTGTTCCTTATTTTGTCTAGTTACATTTCCTTTTTTGAATCACTCCATTTGGAGTTTTGTAACTCAAGTTATGGCCCAAAAATCAAAACTGGCCGGACTAAAATTTTTCCAGAATTTCTGGACTGACCAAATCTATAGTGTTAGGAATAGTGAGTGTAACTCACTTTTTGAATATGTTCTGGTCATAATTTGGGTTATGTTTCTTCATGAAAGTTGTAGATCTATATCTCAAATTGTTGCTGGTAAAATTTCAGGTCAATTGGACCTTTCTACACTGAGTTATGGCCAAATGACTAAACACTATTTATTTGGTCATTCTGCCTAGGCAGAATGCAGGTCACCCAAATTAGGGCAATCTTTTGGTCCACTTGGTTTGGTTTTCTAGGCATGGTTTCTTCACCAAAGTTGTGCCATTATGTGTCTAGTTTCATGTCCAATTGGTGTTGCACCAATTAAACCTCTACAATTCAAGTTATTGCTGCCCAAACCTACTGGACTCATGCCCAGTCCTGCAGGTCACCAAATGCAGCCACACCAAACTCCAATCCCACTACACAATTCACTTCATTTTTTATTTAAACAGAACCAAATGGTCACTAATTGACCATTAAAACCTACTTTCATCATCACATGGTCAAGGTCTCATTTTCCACCCCAAACCCTAACTCACACATTACAATTCATGCATTATCATTGCATTTCTTCAATCCACTTACAAGATGCATATTAAGGGTAGCCACAATAGGATGTTAGCTCCACAAAAATCATTACCATATCACCCTAACCTAGGCTTCCGAAACTTAGGGCTTACATTCAAATAGTATTCCATCAATTTCCTTATCATTTGCACTCATTCATAGTTGTTAAACATGAATTTAAAGTGAAAGAACAAGGTTAGGTCACTAACCTCTAATGGAGTGAGATTTCCCACTTGCTAGAGTTCTTGTTTTCCTTTTTTTTTTTTTTTTGCTCCCAAAAGACTCTCCAAGGTGTAAGAACACTTTTTTTGTGTTGGAAGTATAGGGTTTATTCAGGTAAAGGCTAGGGAAATCAAGCTTTCAAAAGCTTGAAAATGGTTGGCTATGGAGGAGGGTCACGGCAAAGAAGAAAGAAGAAGAAAGAGTTCTAATTTTTTTTTTCAGCCCATTTTGTCTCTTTTAAATAAGTTTATGCCATGTGTCCACATTGGGTTGGTTGGGAGAATCTTAATGACATCCTTATGATGTCATAATGCCATTTTCTTTCATTTTCTTTTCTTTTCTTACCTATTTAATTTCAATTAAATTTTTAACAACATTTATTCATATTTTATGTTATATAAATTATTTATTTAACTAGACAAGTTGGTCAAAAATCATCTCTGAAGACGAAATGACCAAAATGCCCTCCGTTTGGCTTAACGAGCCAAAATTGTCTGTACCAATTGAAAAATTTTTCTAAGCATTTTCTTGGCATTCTAATGCCATAAGAACCTCAATAATCCTTCTATGGAGTCCCAATAATTATTTTATAATTTTTTCCCCGGGGTCTAGGGTTGTTAACGGCCTTCACCGTCACTTCCCCTTCGGGTTACTCATCCCTAGGGTTTCGGCACGTTTAACCTTAGTGTATTTGGTTTCTAAAATTTTTCCTTGATGTTTATGAGCATTATTTAGTTTTTTTATAACTCCTCACTCTAGTCTATTTATAATTTCAAACATTCTTGCTGTCCGGACTGACATTGGTCACCGGAACAGTAGACTGTACAGACTAGCTAAAGTGAGGATGTTACAATAGAGGAATAATTAGTTGAAGAACCATGAAGGGGGTGAGGTTCTAGTGGGCAACTATTGAGGTCCCTATGCCTTGAAAATGGAAATTGATATGAAGGTTGAAGAGTGTCTAATTATGTGCAAGTTAAGTTTTTTGTTATGTTTCTAAGTACCCCGAATGAGTTTTTATAAAGTTTTATGTTTTTGTTATGTTTCTAAGTACCCCCAATGAGTTTTTATAAAGTTTTATTTTGCTTGAGAACAAGCAAAGGTTTGAGTTTGGGGGTATTTGATTACATCAAATTATATAGACATTTAAGGTTAACATTCATTGCATTTTGTTAGCATTTAGTCTCATTTTATGTTTATTTTTATGTGTTTTCATTATTATTTTATAAAATATGTTAATCCAACTCAATTCATTGATTTTTATATTTTATCAGGTGTTTTATATGGTTCTAGAATCAAAGACGAGTTTGGAAGAGATTTAGCGTTCAAAACGTGAAGAATATAAGTCCAAAAGCAGTACACGGGCCATGTAACTTGCCCCATGTAACTTTCAGGAGCCCGTGCAACCTTCTGGACAAAGAAAACTTGAAAAACAAAAGTGGAAGAAATTACATGGGGTCGTGTAGTGATACACGACCCATTTAAAATCCCCTGACAGTAATTCTGATACGACATTTCTTGCTCCTAACTCGACCCAGATGGACTCCTAATGCTTATAGGACTCTGAAATTAGGGTTTTTTCCCCAAATATAAATATAAGAAGTCAAGAATTGAGGTGGGAGGAGAATTAACATTCAAAAGCCGATTTACATCCAAGGATGCACCTCAACTTCAAGGGAGGCAAAGGAGAAACAAGATCTGTAAGATTGCTAGAGGGGATTTTCAACTGAAGTTCCAAAAGTCCAAGGCTGCAACTCTCTTTCTGGGTTCTTTCACTCTATTTTCTTCTCATGTTTTCTCTTTATCTTTTTATAAACTTGATTGTAAAACTCACCATGGGTGAGTAGGTTCTTTATTCTAGGGTTAGGGTGTAGCACTCAATTTCATTATAGATCTAGTTTGATTTTATTTAATACATTGGGTATTTATTCTTTGATTCAATCTCTTGTGATCTTAATGCATGCTATGTGTTGGTACCCACTTAGTATTGATTACAGATATTATATTTGAAAGACTGAAAGGTGAAGATTAATATTAAAAAATTGAGATTTTGAACCTAGGAAATCTGACCTAGAGATAGGCTGATAACCTTTGTGGAGTTCCAAAATTAATCATAAATCTTAAAGGGTTTTTATTAGGACTAATCACCAATGAAAGTAGGGTTTAGCTCTAATTAAAATACACCTTTGATATCTTGAGAGAGGATCTAAGATACCTTAGGATTAATTTTTCATCAAAGTAATAATCTCCCATTTATTGAATGAATTAGATTAATTATATAATTGATTGAAGTGTGAACCCCTAGCTCTAGAATGCCTTTATCCATTGGTATTTTAGTTTAGTTAATTATTTAGATTTTATTTCTTTTAATTTAGATCTAATTATTATTTCTCTACAATTCGATCGTCTAGATAATTAAAATCACTATAGTTTGGTACTCAACATGGTCCTCGTGGGAACGATACTCTACTGATCACTTTAATACTTGTTAGCGATCCATACACTTACGGTGGTTGAAAAACTACCAAACAAGCCACTATGCTGGGAGCCTACTCACTACCAGTAGAGAAAGATGTAAACGGTTTGAGACTTGGTTGAATCCTAGTTTGAGAATGTAAGTGGTCAGATTCTGGCATGACAACTTTTTTGAACTGATATCTCAAGCCCTAGAGTTAGAGAGGATAGAATCAAAAGGGGCACCCACGAAAGAGAAGACAGAAAAAGAGAAGAGTGAGAAATCAGTGGATCAGAGTTCCAGTGGTAATACTGGTAAGAGGAAAAACTTTGGGAGACAGAGTAGAAAAAAATCTGGTAAGGGAAGATTTTTGGGACAAAGACCACCTTGATCTGGTCAGCAGATGACCAGGAGTTCTCTCCCTCCCCATCCATGTGAGACATGTGGTAAGAACCATGGAGGGGTATGTTACAAAGCCATGTGAGCCTACTTTAATTGTGGTGGTACAGGATATTTTGTGAAGGATTGTACCAATCCTCGCAGATCTAGGCCACCCACCACCACTGAAGGGTCAGTCTAAGGTTCTGCTACAAAAGGTTCATAGCCAGCTAGTAGAGGCAGAGGCAGAGGTAGGGGCAGTACCTCAAGCAGTCAGGGTACAGTTAATCAGTCAGAATAAAGTAGTGCTTCAGCCAGAGTATATACTATGCAGCAGAGAGAAGAGGCAGAAACATCTGATATTGTAGCTGGTACATTTTCTATAACACCCTAGGCAAATCCCACATCGGCAAAACACGGGAGAGATGCTGGGTTTATAAGTTGGTAGTTCGTAACCCCTAGTGACGCGTTTTAAAACCGTGAGGGCTTCAGCCCAGAGCGGACAATATCACTAGTGGGCCGGGCCGTTACATTTTCTATCTTTGAACAAGATGTGTATGTAGTATTTGATCCCGAATCTACTCATTCTTATGTTAGTGCTAGCATCACTTGTTTTATTGTTGTCCCTTATGTGAAAATGGATTTTGAGGTGCCAATAACTAGTCCATTAGGATAAGAGGTTAGGGTTAACAGAATGTATAAGGATTGTCCTTTGGTGATCCAAGGACATACTTTTCTATCTGACTTGATTGAAATGCCCTTTAGAGATTATCACATCATCTTAGGCATGGATTGGTTAGCTAGGCATCTTGCTATGATTAACTATAAATTAAAGACAGTCACTTTTGGTCTCCCTCAGTATGGTGATGTGGTAATAAATGGGGAGAGGCAGTTATTGCCATCAAATCTCATTTCAGCTGCACTTGCTAAGAAAATGATTCGGAAGGCGTGAGAAGCATATTTGGCTCACGTGATAGACACCCAAGTAAGGAGTCCAACATTGAGGGACATTCCTACAATATGTGACTTCCCAGATGTGTTTCCTAAAAAATTGCAAGGGTTACCTCCAAAAAGAGAAGTGCAGTTTGAAATAGAGGTTATGCCTAGTGTGGACCCAACCTCCATTACACCTTATAGAATGGCACCTGCTGAGTTAAAGGAGTTGAAGGTGCAGTTGCAAGAATTGCTTGACAAAGGCTTCATCCGCCCTAGTGTGTCACCTTAGGGATCGCCAGTGTTGTTTGTTAAGAAGAAAGATGGTACCTTCGTCTATGTATCGACTACAGGCAGTTGAATAAGGTGACAATAAAGAACAGATATACGTTGCCCAGCATAGATGATTTGTTTGACCAGTTGAAGGGTGCAGCTGTGTTCTCCAAAATTGACTTAAGATTGGGGTATTATCAGTTGAAGGTGCAAGAGCAGAGCATCCCAAAAACTGCTTTTAGAACTCGATATGGCCACTATGAGTTTTTGGTTATGCCATTCAGGTTAACCAATGCTCCAATTGCTTTTATGGACCTGATGAACACTATCTTTAGGCCATATTTATATCAGTTTGTTGTAGTATTTATTGATGACATCTTGGTGTATTCGAAGAATGTAGAGGAGCATGATAGACACCTACGAATTGTGCTACAGACTTTAAGGGAGAAACTGTTGTATGCCAAGCTATCGAAGTGCAAATTTTAGTTAAAGGAAATTTCTTTGTTGGGGCACATTGTATCACCTGAAGGCATTATAGTAGGACCCAGCAAGGTAGAAGTTATCCTTAATTGGAAGCCACCCAGAAATGTCACAGAAGTTCGCAGTTTTCTGGGTTTAGCTGGTTACTACTGCCGTTTTATGAAGGAATTCCCTATGTTAGCATCTCCACTAATCAAGCTACTTCATAAAGATGAAAAATTTTAGTGGACTGATAAATGCCAGCACAGCTTTTATAAGTTGAAGAGATATTTGACTAAAGCTCCAGTCCTAACTTTACCTATTCTGGGTAAAGAATACACTGTCTATAGTGATGTTTCTCATAATGGGCTAGGCTGTGTACTAATGCAAGACCGAAATGTCATTGCTTATGCATCTCGTCAGCTGAAATCCCATGAGAGAAACTACCCTACACATGACTTGGAGCTTGCTGCCATAATATTCGCTCTGAAGATTTAGAGACACTATTTATATGGGGATAAGTGTTACATCTATATAGATCACAAGAACTTGAAGTACTTGGGCATACAGAAAGAGCTGAATTTGAGGCAGAGGAGATGGTTGGAATTGATTAAAGACTATGATTGCTTGATAGATTATTAGCCAGGGAAAGCAAATGTAGTAGCTGATGCCTTAAGTCGCAAGACTATGGCTAGTTTAAGGGTTTCTCCTTTGTCCATGGTACACGAGTTGAGGACACTACATGCTAATCTGGAGATAGATGATGAGGCACAGATGATAGCCACTTGGCAAGTGAAGCCATTGCTAACTGATTAGATAAAAATGACAGCATTGAATGATGAAAAGTATGTAAAATTGATGGAGAAAGCTCAAGATGGCAAGAAACATGGGTTTTCAGTGAATGATGATGGCTTACTGTTACACTAGAGTAGAGTGTGCATTCCAAATGATGTGGGATTGAGGCAAATCATTATGAAGGAAGCACATGACTCTCCTTTTACTATGCACCCTGGTGGGACTAAAATGTATAGAACGGTAAAAGAGCACTATTAGTGGATGGGTGTGAAGAAGGATATAGCTAAGTATGTTGCCAAATGCCTGACTTGTAAGCAAGTAAAGGCAGAACACTAAGTGCCAGTTGGTTTGCTACAGCCATTGCCAATTCCCGAGTGAAAATGGGAACGAATCATGATGGATTTTGTGATGGGACTTCCTAGAACTCAGAAGAATCATGATATAGTTTGGGTCATTGTGGACAGATTGACCAAGTCTGCTCACTTTCTGCCAGTGAAGATGGACTATAGCCTAGATAGATTAGCTAAACTGTACATTGATGAGATTGTGAGACTTGGAGTGCCAGTATCGATTGTGTCAAACAGAGATCCAAGGTTCACTTTTAGATTTCGGGGTAGTTTGCAAAAAGCCCAGGAACTAGATTGAACTTCAGTATGGCATTCCATCCACAAACAGATGGCCAGTCTGAGAGGGTGATTCACATCTTGGAGGATATGCTACGGGCTTGTGTGATTGAATTTGAAGGTAGTTGGGATGCACACTTTCCTTTGATTGAGTTTGCCTACAATAATAGCTATCAATCAAGCATATGGATGCCTCCATATAAAGCTCTGTGTGGCAGGAAGTGCAAAACCCCTTTGTGCTGGGATGAAGTGGGTGAAAGGAAACTGATTGGCCCCGAAATTGTTCAACAAATAGAGGAGAAGATTAAGCTTATCAGAGATAGACTCAAGGCTACATTAGACTATCAAAAGTCCTATATTGAAATGAAGAGACGAGATATTGAATATACAGTGGGTGACAAAGTATTCCTTAAGGTTTTCCCTTAGAAGAAAATTATGAGGTTTGGCAGAAAGGGGAAACTGAGTCCTCGCTTCATTGGACCATATGAGGTTCTAGAAAGAGTGGGTCCTTTGGCATATAGATTGGCACTACCTCCAGAGCTAAAAAGGATACACAATGTCTTCCATGTGTCTATATTGAGGAGGTACAATTCAGACCCATCTCATGTTTTACCAGCAGAAGAAATTGAAGTGAACCCATACCTCACTTATGAGGAAGAACCCATAAAGATCTTGGCACATGAGGTGAAGCAGCAGAGGAACAAGCAAATACTATTGGTCAAGGTGCTGTGGAACCATCATTTAGGCCAGGAAGCTACTTGGGAGCTCGAGGAGGACATGAGGAGACAGCACCCATAGCTATTTAGAAACTAAAACCAAGTAAAATTTCGGGACGAAATTTATTAAGGGGGGGAGAATTGTAACACCCCTATATTAAGTAGTCTATACATTCTACTGTTCCAGTAACTAGTGCCTGTCCGGACAGTTAGGATGTTTAGAACCATGTTTAAATCATCAAAAAAAGTTATGAACAAAAAAAATTAATAGAAATCATATAAGGGTGAAATAGAAATAAGAAAATAAGCATAATTAGTTAAATGAGTCGAGGTCCTGTGATGGGTGACCGAAACAGGAAGTGACTACGAGCTTAGTTGCTACCCTAAATTTATGTAGCACCCTGTGACACCCCAGGCCTAGGGATAATTGCGAAGTTAATAGTAAAGTGAAAACCATAGAAAAGAATAGAAAACCAGCTCAAATAATTGAATCAGAGTTCAGGAAATAATCTAGTGCTGTTAAAAAAATTGATCAGACCGTTAAAGGGCAAAATGGTCAATTCACCCTTAGAGGTGACTCTTGGCCTAAATGTCTATTAAAATGTAGAAAATTAAAATTATGAAAAATAATTAAAAACATAAGAGGTGTAGCGAAGAAAGGAAAAAAGAAAAGAAAAGGAATTGTAATTTAAGGGAATTATGACATCATGATGATATATACATAACACAATAATAAATTACAATTTTTAAATTTTGAAATTAAGGGATAAGTAACTACATAAAGTGACCAATTAAAAAAAAAAAAAGGAAAAATCAACTCTCAACTTCTTCTTGGTCGAATATCCACTCTCTCTCTTCTCTCTCATTCATCTTCCATTTCCACCATTAAAGCCAATCTTGACTTGTATAATCACAAAAATTAGCCACAAATTTCCTAGTTTCCTTCATTAAACCTAGCTTTTGGGTTTTTATTAGAAGATTGGGAGCAAGGAAGTAAAGAAAAACTTGAAGGTTTGAAAGAGTGGAAGGACTTCAATAAAGGTAAGTTAACTACTTAGCTTTCTTTTACTTCCTCTCTTAAAATTAAGATTAATTTTAAAGAATTGAGTTAAGGAATTGAAGAAAACACACATGTATGGAAGAATTGAAAATTCAGCCAGCCTAGGGTATATTAGAGTTTGTGGTGATTTGATGGAATTGATGAAGAAAGCTTGCACATGTGATGTTGTATGAAGATTTAGTGTAATGAAATTATATGATTTTGCATATGTGTATGAAATTAGGTTTATGAAATTAGAGTTTTGGTTGGAAATTAGGGATTTTGAGAATTGATGATCAATTGGTATTGTAGGTGCTTAAATTGGTCAATTAGTGTGTTTATAAGTGCAATTGAATGAATGGAATTGAAATGGTTGTGAATGAGGAATAGCCAAGTTTGGGACAGCTTGACCTTTGTCCACTTAACAGGCCATAAGTTGAATTCTGTTGCTCCAATTAGTATGAGGCCAATTGGAGATGAAAATAGGGTCATAATGCAACATTTTTCATGTAGAAACCTTGCCCAAACACTGACCCCAAGTTGACCTAAAGTCTACTTGAATCCGAAATTAGTACCCTATTACTCTGCAGAATTGACCAAATGAACAGTACATATTCAAATGGTTATAACTTTGTGTAGAGAGGTCCAAATGACCTAATTTTTAAACCATTGGAAAGCTTATACATATTAGAATAACTTTCATGCAAAACACAAACTCAAATTTTGATGATAACCTAGTCAAATTGCTAACCAAATTTAGGTTACCAAAACAGCCAAAACCAAAATTTGTCTAGAAAATCTAGAAATGACCAATCTGGCTAGTTTTGGTAAAAATGTCATAACTTGAGTTACAAAACTCCAAATGAAGTGATTCAAAAAGGGAATTAAACTAGACACATTAAGGAATAACTTTGATAAAGAAAGTTTAGCCAAATATTCACTATAGATTTGTCCAATGAAACAGTAAACATAAGAGACCAAAACTGAAAATTTGAAATTTCTCTTAATAGGCCTTAAATTGTATTTGGCAACCAATGCCAACAAAATTGAAACTCAAAATGTGATAGAACCATGTGTTTAGAAATTATATACCTATTAATTATGAAAAAGTCAATATTTTGAATGAATAGTAAAGTGAATAGTAACCACAAATATACCAATTGCAAAGAACTCAAACCTTATAAGTTTTATTGGGTAAATTAAATATATAAGATTTTAATTGTTGGATTATTTATTTAGAAATAAGTTGAATGGTTATTGAAACATTCTAATTATGTGTTTCAGTGGGAAAGGAGCCCTCCAAGGAAGGAGAACAAATTGGACCAAGTCAAGATTAGTTAAGAGGTTCGTGCACAACAACTAACTCCTTTCTTACTTTCAAATTGAATTTGAATTGAATGAGTTGTGAATTTAATTTATGGCCTTATTTATATTGAATACTTTGATTGACAAAAATTATGTGTTGTTAGCCCAATTTTGGGAAATTATTTGAAATGAAATAAGAATGTGAATTGATGAATATTTTTTATGCTTGAAAAATTGTTGAAATGGTTTGAAACCACAGTGTCATGACTATATATTTGAATTCCTCACTAGCTTGCCAAGTGGGACAAATTAAACTTATATTCCCTCTCTAGCTGAAGTGTTGAGATGTGTGCTAGTTGAGGACAAATTGAATGAGTACTCATATATTTGTGCTAGCTAGCCTTTGCATTCCCCATTAGTTTTTGGCTATTAGGACGAATTGGATATTTGTGTCATGATCAAGCTGTGTGACTTTTTAAAATTTTGTTTTATGATTTGTGGAATAAAATTTGATTTTTTTAAGGAAGTTTCTGGCTTTAGAAATAAAGCATGATTTTCTATGTGTTAATAATTCAATTGATTTAGTTTGAAAAATTGTGATTTATTAGTTGTGTAAATTATTATTTCCTTAAAGTTATGCACCACTGAGTCTTTGGCACAGCGATAGCTTTTATTTGTTGTCGCAAGTAAAGAGATAGATAAAACAGTAGAGTAGGCTGCTAGTAACGAGAAGTAATCATTATTTTAGAAACATTACCGGGTATATAGATTATACCTTTGTAAATATTTTTTTTAATGTCTATGTATCTATGTGTATGTACATACCAGACTTGAGTAGTTGTATAAAACTTTTAAAATTTTATTTTGATCAATGTAAATATTTGTAATGTAAGCTACTTATTTCTTATTAATGAAATCTTTGGGCTTCTTTTAAAATTTTTTTTTTTTATAATGAATTGCTTGAAATTGTGTTTATTGAGAATGGATTGTAATGAGTTTAAATGAAGTTATGGTTTAAATGTATGTTGGGAGTGTTTTTTTCAAGTTTTGAAGAACTGTTTTCTCCATTTACAAATGGAACTCTGTCAAAATTTCCATAAAAATTCTAGAAATTCTGAAAAGATTAAAATTTATTGTTATGATATAAACCCCAAATAAAAGTTCTTTAATGATAATGATCTTCTCTTTTCACCTTGAAAGAAATTAAAATTGTATAAAATCTCTTGCAATATATTTAATGGACTATCATTAGGCGAAGTTCGATAATTCATTTATTATATTACAGGATCATGTCATGCCTTATATAAAGATATGGTGTGAAAAGGTAGCTCCGATTAAGTTCTCATAAATTCACGACTAGATAGTTTTTTTTAGTAATTTTTTCCATGTTAGCACTTTTTTTACCTCTCACTCTCTCTTTTGCGCGTTGATTCATGCATGACACCGACTAAGATCACAAGATTCTCTTAATTCCACTTTTTAAAACTTGAGGTGTGAGATAGAACGTTTTGAAAGTTTGGGATATCATTAGCCATTTCTAGTAAAATTTAGGGGTGAATTTGTCTATCTGACTAATTTTATTTGTGTATTTACATGGATTTTTTTATTTATTTTTAACTTTATAATCTTCTATATTGTAAAAACTACATAAAATTTTTCTATTTATTATTTTAAAAATTTTAATATCAATAGATTTATTATTACGAAATTTATATTTTAAACATTTTTATTATAAAATATTATTATATAAAATTTAAAATTCTAATTAAGTATTTTAAAATCATTTTAAAAAACTATCTATTCAAATTGAACAATTAATTAGAATAATAAACTATTCTAAAATTTAAGATATTTTTTATTTTAATTTATATTTATTTTATATTATTCTAATTAAATCCTAATTTCCCTTCGATTAAATTTTAAATTCTTATTTTTCAATACTGAATTTAAACATTTTGATTATAATTGATATAATAAATATCTATCTATCTATACCTATATATTCTATAGGGAAAATTACAAAAAAAAATATCTTGTAATTATATTTATTTTTATTTCAGGGTCTGAAGTTTACTTTATAATAACATGATACTTTAAGATTTTGCTGCATTAGCAAAAAATTGACTTTCCATCATTTTTAACTAAAATAAATGCTGACATGAGTTTTGAAAAAATTAAAAATAAAAAAATGTATTTTTTTTTAATAATTTAACATTAAAATCTAAAATAAATAAATAAATGATCTCTCTCTCTCTAAGAATTCTTGAACATCCTTGTTATATTCGAGAATCCATGCCAATGGAAAAGTCTTGTTTGGAAGATTGCTACTGCTAGGTCGCACCATTCTCTGACAACATGACTTGCAAGAAATATGGGCTTACATTGAGCTATGTTACTGGAGAAAGTCCACAGGAGATCAATAGACATCGACCACAAATTTATTGAAGGTAGGCATTGGAGACAATGAAGGCAAGAATAGGACTGACCCTATATCTCTTTAAAGCCAACCATTATTGCGATAACAAGCGAAAAATCACTACTGCCTGAAATTCTCATGACTGTTGGTCTTGTCCTATTTTCATGTATTAGCCTTATAGTTTCTTGTATATTCATTTACAAATTCTGATCCATAAAATACAAAAGGCTATTGGAAAATGGGAAGGATGGTCTGACTGGGGAGCTTACATTGCGGTTGTTTTCATACAATGAGCTTAAAGTAGTAACAAATGGCTTCAAAGAAGAGCTGGGAAAGGCTTCAATTCGAGCAGTGTACAAAGGGGCTTAGAAAGGGAAAAAGCTTGTTGCACTGAAGAGGCTAGAGAAGTTAGTGCAAGAAGGTGTGAAAGAAAGTTCTAGGCAGAGATGCGAGCAATAGGAAGAACTCACCATAAGAACTTAGTCTGGTTGTTGGCATACTGCGCCGTGGATTCAAAAAGACTTCTGGTTTGTGAATATATGAGCAATGGCTCCCTTGCAGATCTACCATTCAAGTCTTCCGGCGGCTAATTTGGAACCAGTGAGGACCGGGAGTTATTTTCTTTTTAATTTTTTAACGTTAAATTATTAAAAAATAAATTTCAATTTCTAAAAACTTATTTTTTAAATTCACGATTTTATGAAAAATGACAAAAAGTCATTCTTTACTCATAAAGTGAAATAGTCAAAAATTAAACTACAGACTCTCTGAAATAAAAAATTATTATATCTAAATTAAAGTTAAAATAAAGTAATTTTTTAATTTAAAAATATTATATTTATATATAATTGAACCAGTAATTTCGAAAATCTAAACAGAAAGTTCAATATATGTTACTATTTTTTTTATATGATTTTTAATATTTTAATTTTAAAATATAATTTTAAGAAAATATTTGTTATAAAGTTACTTGTTTGTTAACATATTAAATTAAAATATATATATATATATATATAAACATTAATTTTGTAATTATAATAAATCTTAATTTGACTTTATTCCATATAAAGCAAAAGATACAACTGACAGTAATAATTTATAATACTTTACTTTATTTAAAAAATTTTATGGTAAAATTTTTTATTTATTAAGTAATTTTTAATAATAAATATATTTTATATTAGTTTGATTATTATAATAAGTTCGATTATATATTAAGAATATTATAATCTATCTATATCTATACATTAAAACTAAAGCAAATAAAAGGTGACTCTCTCTTTATTTAGTATTCTTATTTATCTTTATTTTAGAAATTTTTTAATATTTTTTATTTTTCTACATTTTCATTGAAGCAATTAATATATTTTTTAAATGTAAAAATTAATATTTTTTATATAATTATTAATTATGACATTGCAAATATAACTATATTAATTATATTCATGTATATCTCTCCATTTTTGTACATATTATTAATATTTTATTTTGTGTTTTTTAATATTTAAATTTTGATTTTAATTTAAAATTTGAAATTTTATTAAATTGAATTATTATTATTATTAATATTATTATTATTATTATTATTATTAGTTATTTATTTAAGAAATTTTGAATTTTTTTCTCTTTTTATATATTTTAATTGGACCAATTAATATATTTTTAAATTTAATAATTTATATAATTATTAATTAATTATGACATTGGAATAACTATATTAATTATTTTCATTGTATATCTCTCTTTTTTTTTTTTTACATTTTTCAATAATAGTTATTTTGTGCCTTTTTAATATTTTAATTTTAGTTTAAAATTTAAAATTTTATTTTGCTTTATTAAATTAAATTATTAAATCTATATCTATATCTATATTTACATATATCTATCTATCTATTTATATTTATTTATCTATCTATATTAAAGGTAAAGCAAAGAGAATGTGACCACCTATTTGTTTTATCACGACCCAAATTCTGGACCAGACCGGCACTAGGATTTAGGTCAGTATAAGACCTCCAAAACCCGTAGTAAGTCTAACTATTCCTAACCCAACTATAAGGTCCATAATTATAATTCAATTTCAAGAAATCAATCGGACAGAGTCCGACCATAAATTAAACTATCCAACGGGGAGTTTTTAGCTCACTCGACCTAAAAACACAATATATCACAATTTGGAGAGCTCAGCTCACCCTTAAAATCCTCAAGCAATTAAATAATCAAGTGGGAGCTCAGCTCCCTCATCCACAGAGATTACTCATCCCATACATTTCAAAACATCCATAAAAATATGTTTACCAATTTAAGGAAATAGATCATTATAGTTGTCACACCTTACCCCTCTGTAAGGCATAACATGATCCCGTAGAATACTTAATGAACTACCGAACTTCACCTACCGATAACTCATTAAGTACCTTACAAGGGATTTTAAAACAATTTTCTTACATTTTGGAAGTGGTGAGCATTTTGGTAGGAATTAAAAACCATTTATTCAAAGTTTAAATACTAGTAAAAATTTTTGTCCATTTTAATTTTGTCGCAAATTTTATAAAAATTTTGACAGAGTTCCGTTTGTAATTGGAGAAAACAGTTCTTCAAATACCTGAGAAAAACACTTCCAAAAATTTTTCACAACTCCCAACCTCCAATAAATCTCAATCAACTCAATTCAAATCACTTCAAAGTAATTCCACAATACAAATCAAAATTCATCATCTCAAAATATTTAATACTTCATTCACAAGGCATAAAACATGAAATTCACATGTACAAATATTGAATTTACAGAAGGAAATCCAAAATAATATTATTACAATTTATTTACAACTGCTCAACTTACATTGATACATACAACATTATTATATTTACATCAAAATTATCTACAAGGGTATAAAATAATACCCGTAACAAAAGACCAGAGTAGTCCTCGATTTAATAGCAGCTCACTCTGCTGCTTTCTCCTTGCTCTTATCTGCGACAGCAAAATAAGCTATCGCTGAATATAAAAATACTCAGTGGTGCACAATAAAAATTTAAAATGCAATATATAAATCATTCATTGGTGAAACACAATTTAAATATTTCTCAAAGCTCATAATAACACAATTTAGTCAAACAATTTCATAAACACAGTGTTGCCAAAGTCATACACAACTTAAGCCATGACACAAAATTTCCGATCAATACCGTGTTATACACCACGACAAAGCAATCTATAACCCCATTAATCGAAATCAATGAGGGAGGTGGCTAGCTAGCTAATGAGTACTCATCCGATCTCAACCTCAACTGGCAAGCCAGAGAGGGAGGAAAATAAACGATCTCAACCCCATAATGGAGGAGGAATAGTGTGATACTGTCATGCTAAGTGTGAACACAAAATCAATTCAAAACAATTTATTCAAATAATTTATTGGAAATCTGGTAAACTTTCAAAGTCATATTCACAATCATAAATGGCAACACAATTCGTAATTAGCTCAAAAAAAATCAATTTTTCAAGAATCATATATTCAAATAAAAGTTCTGTGCACAGACCTGACGTGAGTCGCCTCTAGGCCTTGACTCAGTCTCTCAGAGCTTCCAAGTCTTGTTCAGCTGAAACACACAATTTCACAGTGTTTCAGTACCATAACTTAGCATAAATCCAAAAATAAATTTTACTTCATTTTTACCTAGCTTTAATGTGCTAATTTCGATGTTCTCGAAGTTTTTGTGTTTCGGGTTACTATTCACTACACTATTCAAGTCAAATTGTTGACTTTTTAAGGCTTAATAGGTATGGGAACTCCAACTTCACCCACATACCACATTTTGGTCATTAAATTTGTTGGTTTTGGTCATTTTCTCAAAGCTTAAATCCTTTTGGCCAAATTGTCAAATTTTCAATTTTGGTGCTCCAAGTTGCACTGTTCCATTGGTAATTTTACTGTTGGAATTTGATAAAACTTCCTTCATAGAAAATGTTCCTTATTGTCTTAAGTTTATTCTCATTTTTGAATCACCCAAATTGGAGTTTTGTAGCTCAAGTTATGGCCATTTGAACTAGGGCTACCGGATTGGACACAACCCAGATTTTCTGGGCAAATTTTGGTGCTGGCAAATTTGAGTCACCAACTTGAGGTGGCCAAATGGCTTGGTTGCTGGCAGAATTTGGACTTGTGTTCTTCATGAAAGTTTTAGATCTATATCTCATCTAGCCACTGGTAAAATTTCAGGTCAATTTGACCTGCCTAGCTTGAGTTATGACCAAATGAACAAACACTGTTCATTTGGTCAGTTTGTACAGTGGCAGACTGCTCTTATTCAACTTTGGTCAATTTGTTCACTGGGTTTTGGTCACTTTTTGGGCATGGTTCCTAAATGAAAATTGTGTCATTTTATGTCTATTTTCATCTCTAATTGGTGCTATATCAATTGGACTTGTAAAATTTCAGTTTTGGTCCTTCAAAGTTGACTTGGTCATGCTGCATATACCCTCCGAATTTGGCTTCAATTCCAACAATTCAAACACAACTCATTTGGTCACAATTGACCATTTTTCATTTCAAAATAGGTCAAACATGCCATTTACTCATTTCTTACATTTTTGGTTCACAAACCCTAAGTCCCAAAACCCTAACTCACTTAATTGTTGCAATTAACTAAATTCAAAGCTCTCAACCATAATCAATCAACTAATGGAGGTCCATAAACTCATTTAAATCCATCAAACCATACAAAATCATACTTCCCTTCAATTGGCCGAAATTTCAGTTTGGTCCTTCCCCCATATTTTTATTTCATTTAAAGTTTATTTACAAGCTCTTGATGCCATACAAACACTAATTAAACAAAAAAAATTGAAGTTTATATTACTAACCTTGAGCAGAATTTTCTTCCTCCTTTTCTTCAAATTTTTCTTCTTTCTTTTCCTTAAATCCTCTTTCCTAGTTGCCCAAAAAAATTCTAGTTATGGTAAGAAAATTTTCTATGGTTGGATTTTGGGTTCTTCAAGCTCAAAAATGAGCTTTCATGGTGGTTTGTGAGAGAGCTTGGGAGAGGGAAGGGAGGCGGCAAAAGGGAAGAAGAAGAAGAGGTTTTTATTTTCTTTTTTCTTTTCTTTTCTTTTATCTCTTTTGGCTTATGGAAGACCATAAAAATCTAATTTAATAATTTAATTAATTAATTTTTTTATGGCATCATGCATGAGGTCATGCATGATGTCATGCATGATGTCATCACCTTTTTACTTTTTCATTTTCCTCTTTTTTTTTCTATTAGTTCTTTAATTTAATTATCGATTCCAAAATTTTCTTTTCTCCAATTTTATTTGACAGTTAGGTCAGGAGTCAGCTCTAGGGGTCAATTAACCAAATTGCCCCTCGCCGGTTCATCCCGGTTTGCAAATAATTCCATATTTCTTCCGGCTCTCTGACCTAATTATTTGACTGGCTTAACAGTTCTTTTTCGTGATTTTCTCTTTTCCACTATGTTTATAAGTGTCCTAAGGACCGCAGCGTCACATTTTACGGTTCGAAATTTGAGTTTAAAACGACTTCACAGTCGTTCCCAAGAAGGTCACCCATCGCTGTGACTCTCGGCTCGTTTAACTTATTATGTTCTGTTTTTCTTATTTATACTTAACTAATTAAACATTACTAATTATTTGTGTTTATGGTTTCTCTAGTTGTCTTAAGTATGGTTCTAATCCCCTTAATTGTCCGGACCGACACCGGTCACCGGAACAGTGAAATATACCAGGCTATACAAATAGGGGTGTTACAACAGTCCCAACCAGTTTAGTACACTGCTAGCACATTTCAAAACATCCATAAAAATATGTTTACCAATTTAAGGAAATAGATCATTACAGTCCCAACCAGTTTAGTACACTGCTAGCACATGCAGAGTTCGAGATTAGAAAAAAAGGAAATAAAATCATAATAAAACTTCTACTGGTAAATCTGTGAGAAAGAAAGCAGGTTAATCTCAAAGAGCCCTCTTGTCACTTGGGGAAAAATAGTTGAACAGGAGTGAGCGTTCGACTCATAGGGTAAGATATTGATTTTAAATATAATTTCTATAACTATCTAAGGCTAATGCATCCCTAAGTATGAAATGCAATATACACATACATTTTTAAACAAATGAAATAATATTCACATACTCACGTGTCACATCAATCATATATATATATATATGGGAGCTGATATTCTATACAGCTCTCTTAATTCCAACCTCTGCCAGCGAGATCAACTCGAACAAACTTTCTCTTAATAATCCAAATGCGGGGGTCAGTAAGATCAACTCAGAGCCGTACTCACTCCGATTTATCCATAAAAAGGATTGGGTCCTAGCAAGTCAAGCTCCAGTTGTTCTACCCGTCCTACCCATATCCAATATCACACCACACACACGCCGGCATACACACAAAGCTCCAAATTGCCTTAAGGCAACACCCACAACAATTTCATTAAATAAAAATATAATATAAACTGTGCCTAAGATTTAGTTATATACATATATTTATAAGTAAATGCATGGACATGCCTTCAATATATAATAATATTGAAATTATAAACAAAATCAATATATACTCATAGATCAACTAGAATTTACTGCGACAGCTGAGTCGAAGAAGAAGGCTGACTTTGATCACCTAAACAATTATATTAATGACTTTATTAGCAAAAATAAAAAACGAGAATTTAAAGAGTTAAAAGACACCCTAATTTATGCTAAAAATTCAACAGCGTTTCCTTTATACTTAAGACCTATCCAACCTATAAAGTAGCTCAAACAACACTTCTATAGCCAAAAGCCTCAAGCCCACATCTAAAAACTTCACACAGCCCCTCCTGGGCCTGCCAAACCAGACAAATCTCAAGTAATTGCACAATTCCATTATAAAGCTTAAAACTAACATTTTGCAAAAAACCAACTAAGCTAACTTCAAAAATTCTTTAATTATGCCCTACGATCCTTAACGATGCTATTAAGCTATTGCAAAAGGAAGTATAATTTTCTGGCTACCCATGAATATTTTATGAATTTTATTTTAAACCCGACATTAAGAAAATAGAGCAATTTAGAGTTTGGGTTTACCTATGTCAATTCTGATATCTGGAATGCATCTAGGGTATCTAAAAATGGTGGGATCGACTGTAATATTGACTATGTTCTGGGACAAGTCGCCAGGTAACCGGATCTGGCCAAAAATTCGATTCGAGGTGCCAATAAGCTATCATTGATCTGATCACACCTCAATGAAGCCCAAAAATTATTAATAATTATCATATAATTTATTTAATTTTCAGGCATTAAAAAGTCAAAAATCTCACTAAGCCATCTGGACCGTCCGATGATTGTCTTTTTCAAACGATGTCCGATTGGAGTGAGTTCAATCCCATCTCAAAGGTCTCGATGCGCCGAGTCCATCAGTGGTCTTAGATCATCAATTCAACGGTCAAATCATCCTAGATCTAATCAAAAAGCTTAAAAAATATGAAACTTCTCTCCTCCATATCTCACATATCTTACCACCAAATGCTGCAAAATTGGTATAAAAAAAAAGCTCTCAGAATAAGCTTTCCAATGCCACCTGAATTGCCTTGATTGGACTTCGGATGAAGCTGAAATCATGCTTGGAAGCTACTGCCCCTGCGCACACATTGAAGGAGGAATTTCTTGCATTTGCGTCGCTATTGGCGCCGCTCCGGCCTGCTAGTGGCTCACCAGTGTCCCCCAGGGTGGTGGCATGACTCGCTGCCCATGGGTGGTGGTCACTGGTACAAAAGGGTGGGGGGGGGGGGGGGGGCGGGGGGGGTGAAGAGAGTGATAGGAGAAAGAGAGAGAAAAAAAATGATGCTTTTTTTTTTTAATTCCGGAATGAATTTGGACATGCATTTGTTTATATTCATTCCTGGAAATTTTCAATTCTTTTTCTTTTTTTTTTCTTCTTCTAATTGCATAATAATAATAATAATAATAATAATAATAATAATAATAATAATAATAATAATAATAATAATAATAATAATAATAATAATAATAATTAATATACAATAAACAATATTAAAACAATATTTAAATACTATATAAAAAATTATAAAACTTATATTTTAAAAAATTTGGGTTATTATAACCTTTCCCTCTTAAGAAAAATTCGTCCTTAATTTTTCAAATAAATAGGGAATAAAAAAAGGAAAGTTATTAAAACAGGTACGAGCATTGCTCCTCCAGCTATGCAGAGATGGTTAAAAACACTTTTCTTGCAACTGTCCCTACTATAGCATGCTAGCTACCATCCTTCATTTGAAACTAAGCCATTACATCTGAGTACTTGTTAATCTTTTTCTGATGTCTCTAGTACCAATTATGCTTCCACTACACTCAGATATGGTATATAGTAATACTAGTCTTGGTTCCCTCCTATTACCAATATCTGTGGTGTAAAGATGTGACCCATATTATCTATTTTATAGAGTCTCATAAAGTGCCCTTTTGAAATAACTACTTTTACACATACTTTACTCGAGATCATTACTGATTTTGTTGGCCATTGAAACTTTAGAAAGACTTTCTTCATGCTAAAAGCACCCGTACTTTTTAATTCCATGATATTGTGAACTTTCCACTTACTTCATGCCACTAACAAGGTTCTTGTACCAACTCCTACCTATCTCATAGGTAATCAGTAGTATAGAGTTCCATCCAAATGCTAAACATTCCTTACACCATCTATCGACATTGAAAAGTGAACCGGGTCTCTCCTCTGACATAATTAAAGTTTATGTATTATCAAACTACCCAGTTAACACGACTTATTATATCCTACTCATTTCCTAAAAAAAGATGTTCCTTAACTTCTACTCAAAACTTCTTACTACCATACATACTTCCTAACACATTGTTACTTAGATTGAGGCTCCATAGCTCCTTTAGCCTATCGTTTTATCATAACTTCTCCTAAACATCCCTTAGTGTCCTTCTCATATCATTCCTTTTTATCTTTTCTCACTTTATGCCTTTTCTTTGAAGATATTCATCCCATTAGTGTTAACTTTAACTTGACAACAAGGCAATTGTTCTTAACAGTTAGATAAGTATCCTTGAACCTATAAATTCCACCTAAACTAATAGGGCAATGGTGAATATGTGTTCTGTCACAATCCCTGACAAGATATCTTACGCATTCCTTCTCTTTGATATAGCCACATCTCTTGATCCTCCTTCATTCATGACATTACGTATACACTTACCATCACTTTTTCCTTAGGATTGTGTACATACTAGTGCCCATCAAATTCTCAATTGATTGGTCACCTTGACACAGCCTCCCTTCTTAACACAATCTCCTAGAACTGAAATACGAGCTAATTTAGAAACAAGGAGAAATTTTCTCATATAATATATAGTACACCATTGCTTGATAAACCATGTTTAGCTCATACCCCTTAGTTTTCCTTTTCAATTTCATTCTTTCTTTGAAATTATTATGCTTTATTATAAGATATCAGCTATACCTACCCTTTATTATACTGTTGTCCCATCTGACATATCATTTTGGAATTTACAATCCCTTTTTATTCTCCATTTGTCCTTTATACTTATAATTATTTGTCTAGTACCCCTTATACTTTGTTATATTTTAGAAGATAAAGCACTGATAGATTCTTCCAGAACTAACTCCAGTCTTACTAATAATCACTTCCCTGATCCCTGTACTTTTTAATAACTTAAGAGTAACATCTATACCTATCCTATCTTGTCTTCTACTAGTGTTTTGTTACATATTATCAAGCAGTCACTCATGTTTCCTTATAAATTTAACTTGTTGGTCACATTATAAGCACTTGTCTAAACTCTGATTACAAACTCTACGACTATTGTCTCGCCACTCAGAATTCTAACATCAAGTTTTTGTGCCATAATCCCTCATTGTATTCTCTCATCATGCATATTTAAATCCATTAGGTTGACTTTTATTCAATTTACAATCTACTAACTTCGTTTCTTTATCTAATAAGACAGTTTGAGTTATCACAGCACACCCTATATCTACTACCTCCTTTGGTCACATACCTCTCCTAACTTTCCTCATATTGTCAACAACCTAAAGGGTTCTTATCCCATTGCCCCCCTTATTCTACCTTGGGTATAGAAAATAGACAAAGTCTAATCCAGATCCTGCTCTAGGTTCAGGCTCCTAACACTGCATCAATTATGACTTACTCTGAGTTCTACACTTCTGGGTTCCATACCTTGACAAATGTTCTCCCTAATGTTACCCTTTTTTAAGCTCCCTATCCTTACCTTTTCTGTTCATCTTGTTTACCTTTCCTGGAACCGCATTTTGCCTCCTCTATATCTTGAATCCACTCTTCCTAATCTTATCCTAATCTAGGCTTTTCAGTTCATTCTTTAACCAACTCCTTTTATCTTACCCAAATCCAAACTTTGACTATTTTTATTCTTTCACTCTATCTTCTTTCTTGACTTCAATGTCAAGTCAAAAACTTATATCTCTTCACTATCTCTATCAAGTCATCAACACCTTGATGTTAATCAGAATTGGTCCTTTGATCACTCTAGCTAATACTTCTATTGGCATTTGGGTTATGCTACATTTGTAACTAACTGTCCAAATTTTCATTTCAACACTCCTTCTATTTACTGGCACTCTATAATTTATCTTCGCTAACTTACTGTGTAACACCCTAGGCAAATCCCACATCGACAAAACACGGGAGAGATACTGGGTTTATAAGTTATTGGTTCGTAACCCCTATTGACGCGTTTTAAAACCGTGAGGGCTTCGGCTCAGAGCGGACAATATCACTAGTGGACCAGGCCATTACATTTATGGTATTTAAAACCGTGAGGGCTTTGGCCCAGAGCGGACAATATCACTAGTGGGCCAGGCCATTACATTTGTGGTATCAGAGCCGCTCCGCGTGCAACCTTGAGCAATGGTGGGGCAAACCTCAGCGAGGACGCTGAGTCCCATAAGGGGGGTGGATTGTAACACCCTAGGCAAATCCCACATCGGCAAAACATGGGAGAGATGCTGGGTTTATAAGTTGGTGGTTCGTAACTCCTATTGACGCGTTTTAAAACCGTGAGGGCTTCGGCCTAGAGCGGACAATATCACTAGTGGGCCGGGCCGTTACATTTGTGGTATCAGAGCCGCTCCGCGTGCAACCTTGAACGATGGTGGGGCAAACCTCAGCGAGGACGCTGAGTCCCATAAGCAGGGTGGATTGTAACACCCTAGGCAAATCCCACATCGAAAAAACACGAGAGAGATGCTGGGTTTATAAGTTGGTGGTTCGTAACACCTATTAACGCATTTTAAAATCGTGAGGGCTTCGGCCCAGAGCAAACAATTTCACTAGTGGGCCGGGCCATTACATACTGCCTTTAACATTATTCTGCTTAGAGTATAATCTTGTTTTAAGCAACATGATATTAAAAAAAAAAAAAAGAACTTAATGAGTTGTAGCCATGCATTCACTGTGTGATCTCTGTTCCTATCCTTTAGACTATATACTACGTCCTACTATCTGAAGGAAGGGATCTACAGTAATTCTATTTTCTCATATTCACTCAATTAGCCAAAACTTAAGGTACTGGGTACCCAAACCCGTCATTCAATTCAAAGGCTTTACATCCATTATGATCTGATCACTTATGGTTCCTATAATGAAACTTGTACCCTCTCTAGGGTACCTAAGCCAACAACTCTCTACCCCACTCTATGCCTCATTTAAGACACTATTCCATAGGTCTCATCACTAGTAATAACTTTCTATCTCTCCTAAAAGGATAAAACCATAACGTACCTCACAACTGACCACAAAAGAGGTACTGCAAACTCCTTAAAGCGTCATTTCATAGGCTATGAACATCATTCATAGCATTCGGTCTCCTTTTAGGGGATCAAAGTCATACTTTGCGCCTTGTTGCCATACAAAGAAGATACTATTTTCACTAAACTTTAGGCAAAACATCCATTGTAATGCTAAAACTATCCAAAACCCCATATCAGAGACCAGATGGTTTCACTCTGTAGGTGCTACCCTTTACTTGTGACTATATTAAAACCTCTAATCTTATGGCAACTCTTGATATAATTCTAGCTTATACTAGAGTAACCGAGTCACTGACTCTAGTTATTGGCCAACTATGACCTTCGATATTTTAGCTCAAGTGTCTTAAACCCTTAACTAAGAATTCTCAACTCCTCTATCGATATAGAACTCTATTCTGGCATATCTATACAAAACCAGAGGTTATCTGCAAATACCCTCATCATGGAACACCACGGGGAAGCACGCAGCTCTACACAATAATCCCATGTCGATATTGTAATTTGTAACTTATAGCACAAACGTTAAGAACATTGCATAGTTACTACGGTATGTCCCAGTAGACTAGGTTTCCTAATCTCTTATTTCTTTTGAATCCACTAATACCATAAACTTACTCTGACTGGGCTATCCATTGATGACAACCATCAGTGTTACCCTCATTCCCATCTAGGGTAGCTATACTGCCAAAACTCATCTTTATGTACTTGTGCCTTGCATTAGATAGGCAAGTGAATCAGCCCCATATTGATAAAAACACAGAACTTCTTGGGATACGTATCCTTATGGTAGACCTCAACATGTCTGCTAACTCTAGTTCACATCACCACGTACTCCATGAAAATTAAGACATTGAACTGAAGCACTCTTACACTACCCAAAGAACAACGAAGAATCTAGAAATAAGAAATTACAGAAGAAGACGAAACAGGATCCTATACTCTGCATGTGACAACTCTAGGTGCACACTTTCTCATGAATTTAGAGCCTAAGCTCTGATACCAACTTTATCATGACCCAAATTTTGAATCGGCCTGGCACTAGGACTTGGGTCAGCATAAGGCCCCCAAAGCTCATAGTAAGCCTAACTATTCCTAGTCCTATTAAAAGGCCCATAATTATAGTCTAATTTCAAGAAAATAATCAGACAGAGTTCGACTATAAATTAGACTATCCAACGGGCAATTTTTAGCTCACTTGACCTATAAAACACAATATATCACAATTTAGGGAGCTCAACTCACCCTTAAAATCCTCAAGCAATTAAATAATCAAATGGGAGCTTAGCTCTCTCATCCACAGAGGTTACTCATCCCATACATTCCAATACATCCATAAAAATATGTTTACAAATTCAAGGAAATCTCTCATTACAATCCCAACCAGTTTAGCACACTACTAGCACATGCAAAGTTCTAGATTAGAAAAGAAGGCAATAAAATCATAATAAAACTTCCACTGGTAAACTTGCAAGAAAAAAAGCAGGTTAATATCAAAAAGCCCTTGTAACACCCCGAATTTCTTGAGCTTTGAATAGTACCATTTTCAGTCAGTGAATAGTACTATTCAAAGCTAGTTTGAGGACTATAAATAAGATGACAAATAATTGAAAATAAGTAGAATAAAAATCAAGTAACCATTTGGTTATGGAAAATATCGATATTAATGAAAGAAATGGACTATAGCTCGATGAAGGGCATTTTGGCTAATTCACCGCTGGAGTTGATTTTTGACCAAAATATCAATTAAATTAAGTGAAATTAATGTAATAAAATATGAAGAAATTTTGATGAAAAATTAAATAGAAATGTGTAAATAAAAGAAGAAAAAGAAAAGAAATGAAAACTTAATTAAAATTATGACATAAGCATAACCAAATTAAAAATAAAATTTAAAAAGAGGGTAAGCATATAAGTAAGAGACAAAACGCTAAAATAAAAAGTAACTTCTTCTTCTTCCTCTCCCTTCTTGGCTGCCCACTCTCCCATTCCCTTTCCCCCATTTGTTTCTTTTCCAAAGCTCTATCTCCCTTAGATTTCATCCATATTTTCCCAAACCCCAAACTCTAAAACTTGTTAATTGACCTAGCTAAAGTGATTGGGAGTAAAAGAATTGAAGAATATTGAAGTTTTGGCAAGAGGAAGAATTGGTCAAGCGAGGTTAGTGACTAATCTTGCTTCCTTCCTTCTTTAATTCTTAAAGATAAGTTGAATTAAGATGGAATTGCATGAAAAATGATGTAATTGATGTGTGTGAAGGGGGTGAAATTCGGCCAGCCATGGGAATGAGGATTTGATGTGCTTAATTGAATTTAAACTTGAATCCTAGCTTAGATAAGATGAAATATATGATTGTTATGTGGCATGACAAATGATTTGCATGAATTGGGAAAGATGACCAATTAGGGTTTGGAGAAATTAGGGTTTTTGATGGTATGATGTATAATTGATGTGTTTGAGATCAAATATTGACCAATTAATGTGCATTGATTGTGAAATGAAGAAATAATGCATGAATTGATGAGATCAATTTTTGGCTAGCCTATATACATGTGGTGTTTGATGTGTTTAAATGAAATTACAATTGAAATCTAGCTTAGGTATGGTGATATACATGATTGGTAAATTAAAGTTCATGTGGTGCATGATGAAAGAGACTAGAGAATTAGGGTTTTGAACCAAATTGGGGGTTTTGTGATATGATGTATAATTGATGTGTTTGAGGTCAATCATTAACCAATTGATGAGAAATGAATGTGATTTGAAGTTGGTTGGTGAGATAAGTTATAATTTAGAAGTGTGATTTCATGTGTAGGAATTCTAGACCCTTGAGTCTTGTAGGTTTACATGGCTATAAGTAGAGCTACATAGCTCCAATTGGTGTGAGGCTAATTGGAGATGAAACCTAAGACATTATTATAGAAATTTCATGAATGAAGGTTGCCCAGAAAATGACCATAAGTTGCCCTAAATTAGGCTTGAATCCGGAATGACACATTCTAGACCTGTAGGAATGATCATATGAATAGTATTTAGTAAATTGGGCATAACTTACTGTAGAAAACACCAATTGACCTGATTCTTGAACCTATGGAAACTTGAGACATAAGAGAACATTTCATATGAAGGACTTGGAGCCATATTATGACCTTAACTCAACCAAATGGCTAGACAAATTTAGTAAATAAAACCTATCCTGATTCTGGACCAAAACCTAAAATCTTGGACATTGAGCTATCCAACCAGTTTTTGAAAAAATGACATAACTCAAGCTAAAAAACTGAAAATGCAGTAATTCCAAAGCCAAAATTTTCATAAGACATAGAATTAAAACTTTTCTCTTTTGACTAGAACCCAGAACTTAAGGCAACTTAGAGAAATTGTTAGGACAAATTAAAAGTGACAAAGCTAGAAATTTTGAAGTCCAGTAAACTTACCTCATGACCTTTGGATACTTAATAGGTCATAACTTCTCCTAGAAAGGTCCAAATGAAGTGAATTAAAAAGATTTGGAAACCTAAGATAAAGGCCTAAAACTTTGTTTTAGGAACCTAAAGCCAATTCTATTACACCTTACCCCTCTGTAAGGCATAACATGATCCCGTAGTATACCTAATAAATTACCAAACTTTGTCTACTGATAACCCATTAAATACACTACAAGGGATTTTAAAATTTTTCTTATTTCTTTTTACAGTGGTGAGTACTTTTGATAGGTGTTAAATTTTTTTTGTTTTTAACTGAAGTGAAATCAAATAACAAATCTAAAGTATCAATAATTTCTGTAAAAATTTCAACAGAGTGCCATCTGTATTTGGAGCAAAAAAGTTCTTCAAAAACTTATGAAAAGCACTTCCAATATATTTATTCAATCCCAAACTCCAATATGACTCAACTCAAATCAGTGTCCTCAACACAGTTCAAACTCAATTCAATATCATTTTCAGCAATTCCAAAGATAAAATGCAAAATGACTGAGTAGTTCAAAAGTTGAGATAAGAGAAATATATTACAATATTTTTACAGGGCAAAATAATTTATAACTTTAGTTTACAACTGCTCAAGACCAAGTACAATATATACATACAATTCACATACATTACAACAAAAATTACAAGGAGGTGGTATACTCAAAATACCAGGCAAAATCCCAAAAGTGTAGCACAAGCAGCCTATTCTGCTGCTTCATCTGTCTATCTATCTGCGACAGCAATGAAAAAGCTATCGCTGAGTAGAATTTACTCAGTGGTGCACAATAACAATTTAAAATGCGGTATATAAAACTTTTATTAACAATTTACAATTCAAATAATTCACAATTTCATTTCACAATTTTCAAAGCTCATATAACACAAATTTGATCAAACAATTCAATAACACAGTGTTGCCAATCAATAACACAACTTAGGTCATGACACAACTTTTCTGAACATGCCATGTTGTACACCACGACAAGGCATACTCACCCCACTAATCGAAATCAATGAGGGAGGTGGCTAGCTAGATAATGAGTACTCATCCATACTCACCTCAGACTGGCAAGTCAAAGAGGGAGGAATATAGTCATACTCACCCCATAAATGGAGGAGGAACATAATAATATTGTCATGCCAAGTGTGAATCAAAACAATTCCAAATTATAACATTTAAATATTTCATATAAACCATAAATCACATTTTATCTCAAAATTTCCATTCGCAAAGTAGGCAACACAATACTTTTCAAATAAAATTTCCAAAGCCAAAACAATAAAAAATTATTCATAATTCATTTTTCTAAATAAATTTTCTAGTAAAAGCAGTGAATATAAAAAAGTATTGTGCACAGACCTGATTTGAGTCACCTCTAGGCCTTGACTCAATGTTCCTTATGCTTCTCAATATCCTTTTCAACTGAAACACACAATTTAAAGTGTTTCAGTACTCAGTTAAATTATTTCTAACAATAAAATCCAATATCTAAATTTTCTTAGTACTATTTCCTTCAATTCATTTCATTAGTCAACCTATAATATTGACCTTTAATGCACACTAGGTGAATTAGTTTTAATGTCACTAATATGTTCTATTTTACATTCCTCACATGTCAACATATGTTGCCAACTTCATTTCAAAGCTTATTGCATTTTATTGCAATTATTCAGATTTCATGGCCAATGTTTACTGTCTATTGGACCAAGCTACAGTGTAAATTTAAAAGATTTCTCTTCATTAAATTGTTTATCATTGTGTCTTCTTTAATTTTCTTCTTGAATCACTCCATTTGGAGTTGTATAGCTCAAGTTATGGTCAGTTAACCATAACTAGATCAAATCTAAATTTTAGTTTCCTTTTTAGGCATTTTCAATTCTAAATTTACTAATTTATTTGGACTGTTTGTAATCACATTGAGGTCTAGCATTCTTCATAAGTATTGTTGCTCTATCTCTTAGGGACAACTAGAAATTTTGCTTACCATTTTTCAAGTCTTATAGAATTCTTTATAGATAAATTGTTAACTTGGACTCAAAGGTCCTATATTGGCATGATCCTCAATTAGGTCAATGGCTTTGACCTTAAATTCTGACCTTGTACATTTATAATTTGAGGAAATTGTCTAAAACAAAGTTTTAGGTCTCTTTCTTAGCTTTCCAGATTGGTATAGCTCATTTAAATTGGACACTTCTTGTGGGAGATATGCTTATTTGAATTTTCTAGATTTTATGGTCAAATGTGCCAATTCCAGATTTTATACATCAAATTGATCAAACTAATTGACCTATTTCTCTTGGTTTCTGGGTTTTGGTCCAATACCAATTTTGTAGGTCTATGTCTTATTGAATTTTTGGTACTGATTTCAGGTCATTTGGAGTTCTATGGACCAAGTTATGGTCATTTTACTATTGCTGGTCAAGTTGCACTTATATTGCAAAGTTTAGGTCATTTTTAGGTCAAAGTCAATTCGGCTAGTTTTTGTAACCCAAATTTGGCAATCATTTTGACTTGGGAATTGGCATTTCTAGGCTTGGTGGTCTTCACCAAAGTTGTAGCCCTATGTCTAAGCTTTCCAACCATATAAATTTCAGGTCATTTGAACCTATTTTGAGTGAGTTATGGCCAAAATACTAACTGCTATTCAAATGGTAAATTTTCAGGTTTGCAATGTCACCAATCCAAATTTGGTCAGTTTTTAGGTCATTTTCTAAGTAGAATTTGGGCAACACTTTTGCATGAAAGTTGGTATATTTTATGTCTAGTTTCACCTCCAATTAGCCTCATATCAATTGGGGTCACACATTTCCATTTAGAGCCTAAAATACACACTATTTTTACTAACACACTTTGCATTGCAAATTTTTTTGCAATTCTAATGGACATTATGCACTTTATACTTAGGTCAATTGTCCAATGTCAATCTAATACAACCAATATCCAGCCACAATATATGTGATCAAATATTCAGTAATTTAATCAATGTCCAAATACAAATTCAACTCAAGTAATTCTCCATCACACTCAATTTATCAAATCCATGTCTAACAACAATTCAATTGCTCAAACCTAATCCAACTAACCAAGATCAATAACATACATCTCATTGTTCTTAAATCAACATTAAATATACATGAATTTAAGGCCTTCCTAAGCACATCAAGGCTGCCCAAATTGGCACATATGCTTCAACTTCCATATTGACTTCATAACCTTACTTCAAATACACAATTCAAACATACACCAATAATTAACCTACTAAAACTTTTATTTACTTCAATCAACATCAATACCCATCAAATTCATGTGAAAACAATTCAAAGCTCTTTAATCACCATGGCTGCTGAAAATAGTACATATTAATAACTCATCAAAACCTCAAAATTTCTTCATCAATTTACTTATCTCAAGCTTCCCACAAACTTTATTTAAGAAGGAAAGGAATTTGAAAACTTACCTATTGTTGGAGCTTGTTAAATCTTCACCAAATCCTCTCCTTCTTGCTACCTATCTCTTTCCCATGTTGTGTAGACAACTTTTAATGAAGGAGGCTTGAAGTTTGGATGGTTGGATCATGGATGGCATGGAGCTCTAACTTTGGCCGGCTATGGAGTTTCCTTTGGAATTTCAATTTGGCAATTTTGAAGATGAAGGTTGAAAATGAATATTAGTGCTGCCCTTCTTGTCCACTAATGTTTAAATAGTCCACTTAGTGCTCCACTTAACCTTAATTAAGCATTTAAATAATCCTAAGTTTTCTAATTGCAATTAACACCCTAATTTCTCACTATTTACATTATATGTCAAGTTTCTCATTTTCATGGCATTTTTAAAATTTAATTCTACTTATTTTTAATGGACATTTAGGTCAAAAGTCAACTCTTGGTGTCAAATGACCAAAATGCCCCTCTTCGGGTTGCATGCCCGATTTTTCGGTAACACCGATTTTTATCGGTTTCTTGAATTTTTCATTTTTCTTTGTACTAATTCTTTAATTTTCTTTGACATTTCTAATGTTAATTATACTTCAATAAGTCTTTAATTATGTCTCAAAACTTAATTTCGAGAGTTTCTCACGGTCCTGGGGTCGGCTATTGCCTGCGCCGTAACTTTCCCGTGTGGTCACTCATCGCTGCGATGCTGACTCGTTTAACTTAGTTTCATTTTCTCTATTTTATTTTTTCTTAATTTTTTTTGTATTTTTTTTATTTATTTCATCATTTTATGTCTGTTTATTATCACTGAAGTGCAGTTCCAGACATCTCGACTTGTCCGGACCAATATTAGGTCACCGGAGTAGTCGAATGTATGGACTACGTAAAGTGAGGGCGCTATAAATTCTGAGCCTAAGGCGCTCAGAATCTAGTTGTAAAAACTTGTTGAATTTTTTGTAACATGGAAAGTGCAGGGTTAGTACCCTGAAATAGTATTTGGTAAATTAACCATAGCTAGAGCTACAAAACTTGAAATTAAATGATTTAAAAAGGAAAATAAAGTTAAAACATAAAGGAACAACTTCCATGAAGGAAGTGTGGCCAAATAGATTTTGCATCTTGGCCAAATTGCTAGGGAAAATTACAACCCCAATTCTGGAAATTATGAATTTTTCCCAAATGACTTGAAATATGAAAATAACTTGATGTAAATGGTATAATGATCACATGAACTACATGAACAAGTCATTGGGACTTATGTTCCCACCATGAATAATGTACTAATGGTATGAGCATGAATAACACATGAAATGAAATAATAAGTATAAAGATGTTAAAATTGCCCTTGTATGCCTAGACTTATGTGTATGAGTTGGATCGATTGACATGTCAATTAGGGACTATAGATGCAGTACTGCCGTTGGCTTTTGAGCCTACTTCATGAGTGATCATTGATAGTTAATGTATGTCTGATATGATTATTCTTGTGACTTTTATGCCTGCTCGTTGGCTTTATGCCCTACATGATTTTACTGGCTTCATACCTGCCCGCTGGCTTTATGCTTGACAGATGTATACATGATAGGCACATGGGGTGTCTAACTAGTATACTCCCATGTATCCAGTTTAAACGGTCTATTATAGGTTGCTTGGGCAATGAAATAAATTAATTTGATTGAATATGATACAAATAAGTGAAAAATACCAATAAACTGTAAAACATTGATAAATCATGAGATGCATTTCTATTGTGGTATTATACATATGAAATATGTACTTCTATTTATTTAGTTTATTTTCATTATATTATTGCAGCCACTAAGCAATATGCTTAGCGCATTGGTTTTCCACACGCAGGTACTGGAGACCGAGCCTAGTAGTGATCAGATCTGCAGTAGGAGAGTGGTCACCTCAGTTGTTCATTTTGGTGAAGCCCATGGATATTAGATATATGTATTCATTTTGAGCATTGTAAATAGGACAGCTTGTACTAAATTTTGAGATTTGTATGAGTTATGCAACTTATATACTTGAACTCTATAAATGAAATGAAATGATTTCTACATGAATGATTATGGGAAATTTATATGAGTTAATGAAGGCATGATAAGATATGAATTGAAATGATTGCGTTTAAAATATAATGTCATTAAAGCTAATAATGAACAAGACAAGATAAGATAAAGTGCTCCGGCACAGAATGTGACATTCCTTGCTCAGCTACACTGTAGACCGGGTAAGGGGTGTTACAGCCCTTTTATCACTTGGGGAAAAATAGTTGAACCGGAGTGAGCATTTGACTCATAGGGTATGATATTAATTTTAAATACAATTTTCATAACTATCTAAGGCTAATGCATCTCTAAGTATGAAATGCAACATACACATGCATTTCCAAATAAATCAAACAATATTCGCACAAAAGATAATCTGGAGCACTCACACACCTATGTGTCACATCAATCATATACATATACATATATATATATATATATATATATATATGGAGCCTGATCCCCTATACAACTCTCTTAATTTTAATCTTTATCAGTAAGATCAACTCGAGCCAAACTTTCTTTTAATAATCCAAATGTGGGGTCAGTGAGATCAATTCAAAACTGTACTCACCCTAACTTATCCACAAAAAGGATCGGGTCCCATTGAGTCAAGCTTCAGCCGTTCTACTCATCCTATCCATATTCAATATCACACCACACACACGCTAACACACGCATATAGCTCCAAATTACCTTAAGGCGACACTCACAATAATTTCATCAAATAAAGATGCAATACAAACCGTGCCTAAGATTTAGCTTTTATTTATTTATTTATAAGAGAACGCATGGGCATGCCTTGAATATATAATAATATTGAAATTATAATAAAATCAATATCTACTTATAGATCAACTAGAATTTACTGCGGCAGCTAGGCAGAAGAAGAAGGCTGACTCTGATCACCTAAACAATTATATTAATGACTTTATTAGCATAAATACAAAATAAGAATTTAAAGAGTCAAAAGACACTCTAATTTATGCTGAAAATCCGGCAGAATTTTTTCTGTACCTGGGACCTACCCAACCGGCAAAGTAGCTTAAACAACACTTCTATAACCAAAGGCCTCAAGCCCACATCTCAATAGCATCACACAGCCCCTCCTGGGCTCGTCAAATCAGATAAATCTCAAGTAATTGCACAATTTCATTATAAAGCTTAAAACTAACATTTTGCAAAAGAAATAACTAAACTAACTTCAAAAATTCTATAATTATGCCCCGCGGTCCTTAATGATACTATTATGCTATTGCAAAAAGAATCATAATTTTCTGGCTATTCACAAATATTTTATAAATTTTATTCTAAACCCGACATTAAGCAAATAAGGCAATTTAGAGTTCAGGTTTACTTATGCTAATTTTGACACCTAAAATGCATCCGAGGCATCTAAAAATAGTGGGATCGACTGTAATATTGACTATGTTCCAGGATGAGCCACCTGGCAGTCGGATCTTGTTGAAAACTCTGTCCCAAGCACCGATGAGCTATCATTGATCTGAATACACCTAAATAAAGTCCAAAAATTATTAATAATTATCATATAATTATATTTAATTTTTGGGCATCAAAAAGTCGGAAATCTCACTAAGCGATCTGGATCATCTAATAATCACTTTTTTTAAACAATGTTCGATCAGAGCGGGGTCAGTCCCATCTCGAAGGTCTCGATGCGCTGAGTCCAATGGTGGTCTCGAATCATTGATCCAATAGTTGGATTGTCCTAGATCAGATCGAAAAGCTTGAAAAATCTAACAATTCTCTCCTCCATATCTCACTCATCCGACCTCTAAATGCTACAAAATTAGTATCAAAAGAAAGCTCTCGGAATAAGCTTTCTAACACTACCCGAATCACCTTGATCGGATTTCGAATGAAGCCAAAATCTAGCCTAGAAGCTACTGCCCTTACACACACGTTAAAGGAGGAATTTCCTCCATTTGCGTCGTTGTTGGTGCAGCTCCGGCTGGCTGGTGGCTAGCCGGCATCGCCTAGGGTGGTGACGCTACTTGCCGGCCATGGGTGGTGGGTGGTGGTCGCCGATAGCTGCAAAAAGAGGGGTTGGGGGGGGGGGGGGAGAGAGTGACGGGAGAAAGAGGGAAAGAGAGAGAGAAAAAAAATTGAAGCCTTTTTTTATTTTTATTTCTAGAATGAATATGAACATACATTTGTCTAGATTAATTCTTGAAAAATTTCAAATTTTTTTCTTTTTTTTCTTCTTCTTCTAATTGCATAATAATAATAATAATAATAATAAATAATATTAAAATAATATTTAAATACTATATAAAAAATTATAAAATTTATATTTTAAAAAATTTGGGTTATTACATTTTTAGTATCATTATTTAACTTTTCTTTGAAATTTTTGGATTTTTTTCTATTTTAATTGGACCCATTAATATTAATATATTTTTTTAAATTGAATTAAAAATTAATATTTTATATTTTATATAATTATTAATTATGACATTTGAAATATAACTATATTAATTATATTTTATTGTATATTAATATTTTTCGTTTGTGGTTTTTAATATTTAAAATTTTAATTATTGCATACAATGAATTATTGACATATGAATTTTGTTTTTAATGGTTTGAATTATTAAAGTTACCAATAATATTAATATATAATATCATATACCCTATGTTGACAAGTTTTGATGACGTGGGAGTAATCAGATTGAATTTACAGTTAAGAAACTTTCTTTAGCGTCAAGATCTACTTCACCAGATGACTGTGTGGATCCATTTTCTTCCTTTTTCGCAGTCTGAGGATAGTCAGTTCATCGACTCTGTTGAATGTGTTCTCCAAATATTGATTTATTCCTATAATGTGATAATTCTCTTCTTTTTTTAATTTTTTTTAGTAATGTTTTTACTATAAGTTGATCAAACATACAAAAGCCTAAATCTTAAAATAATTAATAAATGACCATTAATATAAGTATTTGAAAATTTATTTTTTATTTTATTATTTTTAAACAAATAATAATAAAATAAAAAATTCAATAAAATTTAAAATAATTAAGAAATGACTTGAAAAGTTATATTTTTATTAATATTATTTGAGGTAGATCATATGCATCATTGCTGACATAAATAATATATAAATATTTTTGAACAGTGACACAGAATCGCTATTAATTTCCTTAACGAATATCAATAATCTTCCAAAAATTGCATTTGCAGAAAAAAAAATCTTCTTTGAAAAATTTTTTAATGCATTAAGAATTTTATAAAAAGATTAACATAAATATCATTATTTTCATCTTATGCATTAAAAGTGATATATACAAGATAATTAATCTATTAAATAATTTATTTATAAATTTTATAATAATCTAGACATAAGGCGACAGCTAGTTTTGTTAATCCAATTGAAGATAACTTTTTGAACTCGGCCCTGACAATGTAACCTCTTTTTTCCCGCTGCTCCATCAAAGATTTTGTATAATGTCAGCATGTGAAACTTTTCAGAATCCACTTGGTAGGCTTTTGACTTTTAACAGCTTTAGCTTTTTGGCAGCCAAGTGATTTTTAGCCCTTCAAAACACGCCTTGTCTTCGCTGTCCCTACATGGTACACCCACTGCCTTCTTTTATTATTGTTATTTTTTAATCTGTGTCCCTACATGCTATTTTTTTTTAACTGTGCATGCTAGATATATGGCTCTACTATCTCCACGCGTCTCCTCTCATTTTTCATAAGAATAAATTACTTTCTTTTTTTTTTATTAAGAATCATTTTTCTTTTTTGTATTTGTTTAATGTCATAATTAACATTTAAAATTTATATATTTATATTTTAAAAATAAATAAAAGTATTTGTTAAATTTTAATTTCTTCATATTCTTCGATTTTTCAATCATTAGTCAAGACATTATAAGGTAGCCAATGAGATATTTTGTGTTAATAATGAGAAATTATTTAATATTATCGTGATTTTATATTAATATAGTAAATAAATAATAATTAAATATATAAATAAATATATAATTATTATTTTTTTTAAAAACTTATAAAGTGGTTATTGATTTTAAGATTCATTTATAAATAGATATTCATTTATTGGGTTCCACACAGGTGTACATATCCATTTATAATTAAATTATCATTGCATATAAGATATCTTATATGAAATTAATATTTTATTATATAATTTCTAATTAATAGTAGAGCAATGCACAGTTTTTAAAAATTCTGAATTAAATAAAAAAATACCGAATCAAATTTATTTTTAATATTTTAATTCAATCCTAATTTTTAATAAAAACCAATCTAAAATTGTACTAAAATTAAATTAATAATCGAATTTATATATATATTTTTATATATTTTTAGATGTATTATATATTTTCAATATAATTATATATATTTATATATGCATAATTATAGATTAAAAACAACCTATTATTTTATTTCATTTTTCTATTTTTTCTTAATAATTTTAGTTATAGATATACTAAACTACTTGTCGCAAGGTGTTTTGCGGTCGCCTGGACGAACACTCACCGAAGTGGGAAAGAGTGAGGAGTCGCCACTTTAATTTTGAGAAAAATTAAAGAAAACCATTTGCGAAAATAAATTAAAATGAAACCACTTCAAAAACAGAGATTCTAAGTTCGGGGTCCGTAAACGGGTGGGGAAGGTGTTAGGCACCCCACCTCGTCCCTCAATGAGGGTAAGCAGATTTAACTTCAAGCTCTTTTATAAACTAGAATTGATAGTTAGGAGGTTCGAACGGAGATGTTAATCCTCTTAGTAAAAAGGAATATTTGATTTTTCACCAATTCGGGTTGCCCAGATACATAAATAAATGAGTCGATCCTTAGTGAGTTACTGTCGCATATTAGTTTTGTTTAAGGGGCCATTTTGTATATTTGTCAGAATTCAATTTGAGAATCGGATAAGAACTCTCCTCCGATTTCTTTTAGATTAAAATTAGAATTTTGGATTGAGAATCGGATAAGAACTCTCCTCCGATCTCCTTTTAAATATTTGTTAAAATTTTGGATTGAGAATCGGATAAGAACTCTCTTCCGATCTCTTTTTAATTTTTATTAAAATTTGGGTGAGAACCGGATAAGAACTCTCCTCCGATCTCTTTTTAATTTTTATTAAAATTTGGGTGAGAACCGGATAAGAACTCTCCTCCGATCTCTTTTAATATTTATTAAAATTTGGGTGAGAACCGGATAAGAACTCTCCTCCGATCTCTTTTACTTGAATGGCAGCCGGATAAGGACTTTTCCGATCTCTTGAAATTTTACGTATCGTAAGAGCCTAAGACTAAAGATTCTGGTATTCAAAGATGCCGGGGACCTGAATAAAGCTTCTTTTGGCTCATTGGCACCCCGCGACTTGACAAGGGATACTAGACTGAATTTTACCGACCTCCTATATAGTCACCTTACCAGCACCTTTTGGTAAATGACGCTCGATCTACCCTATTTGCTTATCTAAGGTTTGGTTTTACTCCGCCTTGTGACGTCTTTCCCAATCGTTTTCTGTGTTGTTATAGTGATTCGACTTCACTATTTTCTGACTTATTATTTACACCTTTCAATATTTTAAAGAAACTATTAAGATACGATTACCTACATTTTGTCCAACTACTTATACGCTACTCGGGACTAGAACATTCACATTTGGGAGTCAAAAAGAACGAACTGATGAACAAAAAGAAAATTTGAGAAAGCCTTCTTTGGGGGCCTTTTTAACACAATATGAAACTAACGAACATTGCTAGCATGAAGCAAAAGAAATACGTAAAATAAAAACGAGCACTAAATAAAGCAGCGGTAAAGCATACTCACCTGTAGGGAATCAGAACTATGGGATTAATTATGGAGTCACAAAAGCATGGTAAAGTTACGGGCTGATATCCTAAGGACTGAGGTTTGCCTTGAGATGATGAATATCTCGTTAAGATGCAGTCAAGCCGAAGCAGTAACCTGGTCTGACGAGGTTAAACTTAGGAAATGGGAACGGAAATGAAGATAACAAAGACTGACCTGATGGTGAGAATGTCACGGAGCAATGAACAAACTGAAAATAAAGAGTTTCAGTATTCAAGACCTCATTCAAGAAAATACTTTAGAAAACTGGTTTTTGAAGTTTTTCTATCTTTCCAAACTTAAAAAAAAAATAGCAGAGTAACAAACTGAATTGAGTTTCAGAGTTCTTCCGCTATAATTCCCACCCTTTTCTTTTTTTCGTCCCCCTTGAACAGTTTTCATGCAGGTATTTATAGGAACCGGGTGCTCCCCATGAAGGGTCAGGATTTGTTTTGAGGGAGATGGAGGGTCAGGATTTTAAAGGACACGATCTGAGGCTCGGGAATTAAAGAGGATCAGAACGGACGGCTGAGATTCCTTTCAGAATATTTGTCCTTTCTCTCTTCTAATCTGATGGCCCAAAATTTCTTATCAAGGGCGATCCGAGGGCTAGGAGTGAAAGAAGCTGGTCTTGTCGTCTTCTTCTTTGATCCAAGGATGCCGGGCTTGTCCTTACAAGTGAGATCAACGGTGGGGATTGGGATGTACAGGGCTGTCATGACATACTCTGGCACCTGTCAGTAATGTGGGCGATTCTCAGGCGTGCGGTGGAGATCTCGTCTGCAACGCTTTAACTACCTCGGCTCTGATTATGACGACAGCGGCAGGCGTCTTATTCTCTTTGTTTTTCGATCTCCCGATCTTTCCAACATGATTCTTTTCCGATCTCTCCTACTCTAGTCTCCTCCTTCATTCGGTCCGGTTCAGTCAAAGCATTTATTCCCTCGATTTTCGAGGCATTCGCTTCGTTTTCCGCCCGCAATAAATGCTCGGATTTTCCTATATATATACCTTCAATCGGGAAGCCCTCGCATTTGATTTTCTCCTCTTCCTTCTCACAATTCCTGTTCTAATTGCTCTGGCAGTAGTCCCGGCCATGATAGTGGCTTTTGATCTTTTTCCGATTGTGCTTCTTATTCCCCGACTGAAAATTTACGATCCCGGTGATCGGAGAATTACGATAACCTCATTTGATGACAGTGGGAGAACCGGACTAACTTACCGACCTGGATCGAGGATTTCGATCGTGTCAATCTCGAATCGTTCGGCCGATATAATCGGCGAACTGACTTCGGGCGGGAAGACTACTAATATTTCCCTTACCATTGGTGACTGCGCCTTGAAGTAAATTTGGCTCCTCACCACATTGGGTGTCCCGACAGCGGCTCGGTTCCGAGCAATAACATTGATGACGACCTCTCTCATTCTCATGAGGGTCATAGTCCCCCCCATCTAAGCTGTACATCTATCCGATGTCAATAGCCGGTCTCCTGGTCAAACACATCTTTTGACTCAGCCACGAGACTAGGCTTTGACATAGGCCTTTTAGATAGGATGTTCCACCGATCTCTAAAGATCGCCCTTATGATGTAATCAGACCTTTAATGTAATTCAATCTCTAGAGATCGCCCAAATGGTGTAATTTTACTTTCAATGTAATCCGATCTTTAGAGATCGCCCAAATGATGTAATCCGAGCTTTTGGGAAATAAAATTTTATTTTGACAACTATCATTTTATTATTATTTCATTGGTTATTTTCCGATCTCTGAAGTATTTACCCGATCTGACTCTTAATTTGAATGACCTTATCCAATCCATAATTCAAAACACCTTAATCTGTCACTCTATAGTTAACCGCTCTCTTTATGGAATCTCCGGAATATTAGTGAGATGTGTCAGAAAAGACTGGCGGATCTCATTAACTGATGCGCTGCTTGGGACATCGTGAGCATTAAATGCTCGGATGGGTATAAATAGGGGAAGGGTTAGCCAGTTGCTCCCTTATGTCATTTTCAGCTTCTCGCGAACAACTTCAAAATTCTCTCGTTTTCTCAAGTTCTTCCGACACCGATCAGACTCCGGTAAGGGTTTTGATCTTTCTTTTAGTTTAAATTCTCTATTTCCTTTGAAAATGAGCGGCGCCGAGGGTCAGAGAGCGGCAAGCCCCCCTTCCGTTCAGATCTCGTGGTCATCTAATGAAGTGGAGGTGGTCGGACCAAGCGTGCGACCTGAACCTCCTAGGGTCTCTGTTCCAGCTCGGGGACAAATAGCACCATCAAGGCATGTACCTTCTTCAGGGAGAGAGAATCTTCCCATGGATGAGCTGCCATCAATCTTGCAAGAAACCGACCTGCAGTCATTCAGCCAGGAGTACAACATTGAGCCTGATTCATACGAACTTATTCGGTGTCACGGCGATCTCTGAGCCGATCACTTCTTCGAAGAGAACGACATGATTATAGTATACGAAGAGCAACTAAAAGCCGGGCTGCGGTTCCCTCTTGACGACTTCTTCAAGGAAGTCTTAAAATTTCACCAAGTTTGCATAGCCCAAGTCCACCCGAACTCGTGGCGGATCCTAGTAGCCTTCAGAGGCCTCTGCCGAGCTAAGGGATTCCGTCCTACAGCTAAGGTATTCGCCGAACTACATAGATTAACTCGTCGAAAGGACGACGAGTATTGGTTCTTCCAAGCGAAGCCGCATTGTGGGCTTTTCACTGATCTGCCTTCCTCCCTGAAGATTTGGAAGAACCGCTTCTTTATCCTTAGGAGCAAAATTCCGAATGGCTTTGAAGGTTTCCCTCGCAGCTGGCTGCACCAGGGCCCCGTACTTCCAAAACGCCTCACCCTAAATAGGGAAGAGGGCCTGATGGTGATGGAGCTGAAAGATCAGGCGGGCAGAGAGAAGTTCTCTTGTTTAGATGCGATGACTGCCGAACTGCATCACTGGACAATGGAGTTTATCACTGGCGAAAATCGGGGGCTTCAGCTCTCTGACCTCGGCATCGGTAATTTCCTATATCTCAGATCTTTGGACCTTAGCGATCTCACTGACCTCTTCTTTGTGCAGGTATGGCAAGCGGCGAAGCTTCGAAGGAGAGCTGAAAGCGGAAGAGGGAGGTCTCCTGGAAGGTGCGGGAAATGAAGCATTCCGAGATGCTTCAAACGCCCGGTCATGAACTTGGGGAAATACAAGGAGGCTCATCTCAACCCTCGGGACCGCCGGTCATAGAAGTGGTCCGATCTCCTCCTCGCCAAGAAGAGCCGCCTCCACCTCCTCCAGTCACTTCGAGTGCAGAAGGGGGTCCTTCCCAGCCTCCTGTAAGGACCCTTTCCCGTGGTGCCCAAATCTTGATCCATTCGCTGGAGAAGAACCGCACAGTTCGAGAGAACCCGGGTTTTGCTAAGGTCTTAGGGTCCTCCATCTGCCTCCGAGAGGATCGGGATAGGCTGTCTCCGGACAATCTTGATGACATCCTGACCCGATCCATGAGCCTGAATGTGGAATGTTTGGTGAATCAGCACATCATTCGGGAGAAGGCTCTCCGCCTGGGTAAGGAGGTCGAGAAGATGGGGCATGAAGTGGCTTCCCTCTGATCCCAACTCTCATCCGCTCAGAACTACATATCTGAAATTGAGGGGCGGATGAAGTTCTACGAGGACAAGCTGGCCGAGCAAGCTCATGTTCTGGCCGAGTGAGATCATGTCCTTGAGGAAGTTCAGGCACTCCGGGCTGGTGAAGTTGCTCACCTCACTGAGGAGCTCAAAGCGAAAGAGGAAGAAGCGGTAACAAGGGAGGCCGGCGCTTATGTAAATGCTCACAGGGATCTCTTGGCCGAGCTCAAGAAGCGTTATCCCGAGGAGGACTTCTCCTGGATGGTCGGCCTGGCTCCCCAAGACGAAGAGGAAAGCGAGGAGGAGGCTGAGGGTGAGAGAGGAAGTGAGTAAAATGTAGATCAGGCTGGGGGTAATCCTCCAGCCGAATGACTTGTACAAATTTTAATATGAAATGAAATTCCCTTTTTGTTCAGTGAATGGATGTGATCGGAAAATCTCTAAATTACTTAAGCACTTGATTGTCTGAGCATTAAAACATCTAAAAGTGATTATTAGTCTAAGTGTAAGAGATCGGAAAACACAATAAGCATGAGATCAGTAGGGAACCAATGCTAAACGGGACTTGATTAAAATTGGAAATTTGGCTTGAACACTTAAGATCGGGATCATCATTAAACCGGATTGGAACCTTAACTTGATTATTCCTAAACTTTTAAAAGGGAGATCGGCAATAAAACTGGTGACATAAAGATCTAGTGTTGGTTCAATTTCGTTTGACAAGAGAGATCAGGAATGTAATTGACTAGTCAGGAGATTTGACAATTGGTCCGAGAGGTCGGTGAGGCTTTAAAATAACATGGGGACTCAATATTGATTCGATTCCTTTTGAGGAGAGGTCAGAAATGTGGTTGTCCGGCGAAGAGAGATCGGAAATGTAATTGGCTGGCAAAGGGAGACCTAGTACTGGAGATCGGTTTCGAAATTTATTGATTCCGGGGATCAGCCAAAATATGGTATCGACAGCTGCCCCTCTTTGCATAATTTCTATTAAAGGGAAGAATTTTCCCGTGTAGGAATTATGTAAAGATTCAGACTCATATTTTGGGCGATTAGGTGTTCAAGGTTTGGAAACTAAAGCTTACTTAAGTTAGTGACCTAGAGATTGGTAACAGGAGTTAAAATGCTGGAAAATTAAAACCAACTTGGATCAAGGAACCAGAGGTTGATAATAGGAAATTTAAAATGCTGAAAATTAAAATCAACTTAGATCAAGGAACCAGAGGTTGATAATAGGAAATTTAAAGTGCTGAAAATTAAAATCAACTTAGATCAAGAAATTTAAAGTGCTGAAAATTAAAATCAACTTAGATCAAGGAACCAGATGTTGATAACGGGATTAAAGTGCTGAAAATTAAAATCAACTTAGATCAAGGAACCAGATGTTGATGACAGGAAATTTAAAATGCTGAAAATTAAAATCAACTTAGATCAAGGAACCAGAGGTTGATGACAGGGAATTTAAAATGCTGAAAATTAAAATCAACTTAGATCAAGGAACCAGAGGTTGATGACAGGGAATTTAAAATGCTCAAAATTAAAATCAACTTAGATCAAGGAACCAGAGGTGATAACAGGGAATTTAAAATGCTGAAAATTAAAATCAACTTAGATCAAGGAACCAGAGGTTGATGACAGGGAATTTAAAATGCTCAAAATTAAAATCAACTTAGATCAAGGAACCAGAGGTGATAACAGGGAATTTAAAATGCTGAAAATTAAAATCAACTTAGATAAAGGAACTAGAGGTTGATGACAGGGAATTTAAAATGCTGAAAATTAAAATCAACTTAGATTAAGGAACCAGAGGTTGATAACAGGAAATTTAAAATGCTAAAAATTAAAATCAACTTAGATCATGGAACCAGAGGTTGATAATTGGAAATTTAAAGTGCTGAAAATGAAAATCAACTTACAAAGCAAGTCTAGTCTCGACATGAGAAGTTCCTCCCTAATGAAGTGTACTTAACAAGATCGCAAAAGCCGATGATTAATAGAGGACGAGTTGCAAGACTTGACCTACGACCCCATTTCTTCAGATGCCCCTTTTCTGTTCCCGACTTCCTTCTTATTTTACGAAAAGTGCCCTTGCGGGTTTTCACTTTCCTTTCGCCCATTTGACTAGAAGCGCCCTTCCAATTTTTTTTTTTTTTTTTGGCCATTTCCTGTAAATCTCATAGCAAAGTACGTGAGGTTATCAATTTTCAAATCCTAATCTTATGGCAAAATTTTAAATGATTAATAGCGCATTAGATAAAGAGATTGAAGAAAGATAATATTAAAAAAAAGTGAGTCTACGGGAAGATAAAAGCAAAGTGAATAAAGTATAACTTTATTATGGTTTTAAGAAACAAAGGTACAGTTTCAAAGAAAATGGATACAAGGATAGATCTCACATATTCCTTGTGGCTGGCTTTGAAATCCCTTAACTGCCATTATTTCCAGTACTTTGAAGTCTCGTGCCATGACGGTCTATTTCCCTTCTCAGTTTCATGCCCCTTTCCTTATTTCTCCCTTTTGGTTCTTGGGATGCCCTTTCGGGTTTTCACCCCTACTCCTTTTTTTTCTTTTTCTTTTTTTTAGCTCACTCTTTCAGGACGCCCTTTCGGGTTTTCATCCTTCACTCATTTTATAAAAAGCGCCCTTCGAGGGTTTTCACCTTCTTTCAGACATTTTGCTAGAAGCGCCCTTTCGGGTTTTCACCCCTACTCCTTTTTCTCTTTTTTTTTTTTAGGCATAGTATCTTTTGACGATGTCGGCATTCACAGGTCTTAGAATTTCTTCACCATCCATGTGGGTCAAGATCAAGGCGCTACCAGAAAATGCTTTTTTAACCACATAGGGTCCCTCGTAGGTTGGTGACCATTTACCCCGGGGATCATTTTAATTCGGAAGCACTTTCTTCAAGACTAGGTCCCCTGGTTGGAATTCACGTGGGTGAACCCCTTTGTTAAATTCCCTGGCCATTCTCCTCTGATATAACTGCCCATGACATGCTGCTGCTAGCCTCTTCTCATCCAGCAAGTTTAATTGATCCAATCTCGACTGGATCCACTCTGACTCATCAATCCCTGATTCCTTAAGAATCCTTAGGGAAGGAATTTCAACTTCTATAGGTAATATAGCCTCCATCCCATAAACCAGCGAGTAAGGAGTTGCACCAGTTGAGGTCCTAACAGAAGTCCGATATGCGTGAAGGGCGTAGGGGAGCATATCATGCCAATCCCTATAAGTGATCGTCATTTTTCGGATTATTCTTTTGAGATTTTTGTTTGTGGCTTCCACTGCTCCATTCATCTGGGGACGGTATGGGGAAGAATTAAGGTGTCGAATCTTGTATTGATCACATAACTTCTGGATCTTTGGACCATTCAAATTCTTGGCGTTGTCAGTGACGATTTCATTGGGGAGGCCAAGCCGGCAGATGATATTATTTCTGAGGAATTTGAGAAACGTGTTCTGTGTAATGTGAGCATATGATATTGCTTCGACCCCTTTAGAAAAATAGTCGATTGCTACTAGGATAAACCTGTGCCCATTGGATGCCTTAGGGTTGATGGGGCCAATCATATCGATGCCCCACATTGCAAAAGGCCATGGTGAAACGAGGTTGAACAATTGGTGAGGCGGAACATTTATCGGATCTGCGTAGATTTGACACTTATAGCACTTTTGGAAATACTCAATGCAATCTTTTTCCATGGTAGTCCAAAAATACCCCCGTCTCATGATTTGCTTAGCCATCATATGCCCATTGGCATGGGTTGCACAGTTCCCTTCATGAGTCTCGAAAAGGATTCTCTTCGCCTCTTTTGCATCCACACATCTCAACAATTCGCCGTTGGAGCTCCTTTTGTATAGGGTTTCTCCACTGGGGAAGTATCCCAATGCTAATCTCCGAATCATCCTTTTTTCATTTTTGCTTGCCCCTGAAGGGAATTCTTTGGTTCTGATGTAAAGCAAGATGTCATGGTACCAAGGTTTACCATCAGGTTCTTCTTCGATCATGAAGCAGTAAGCCGGCTCACTCCTTGCCTTAATCTTTAATAACTGAGTTGTCTACCCTTCTTCCATTTGAGCCATAACAGCTAGCGTGGCTAAGGCGTCTGCAAATTGATTCTTGTCTCGACTAAGGTGAGTGAAAGAGATTTCTTCGAATTTCTTAATTAGCTCCAGTAAGTACTTCTGATATGGAATTAGCTTCGGATCCTTAGTTTGCCATTCTCCCTTGACTTGATAAATGATCAGAGCTGAGTCTCCATACACCTCCAACTTTCTGATTTTCATTTCGATAGCAGCTTGTAGACCTATTACACAAGCTTCATATTCTGTGACATTGTTGGTGCAGTAAAATCTCAACTTGATCGCTATCGGAAAGTGTTTCCCATTCGGGGATACCAATACAGCTCCGATTCCATTACCAGACAAATTGACAGCTCCGTCGAAATACATTTCCCACACATCAGTTGGCTTTTCTTCTTCGCAGTCCACTTTGTTAATATGCTCATCAGGGAACTCAAAATCCAGAGCCTCGTAATCCTGGATAGGGTTTTCTGCCAGGAGGTCAGCGATCACGCTACCTTTCACTGCTTTCCGGGTCATATAGACAATGTCATATTGAGATAGTATGACCTGCCACTTGGCTATCCTTCCCGGCACGAATGGGCTTTCGAATACATACTTGATAGGATCCATTCTGGAAATAAGCCATGTCTTGTGATTCAACATGTAGTGCTTGAGGCGATTCGCTGTCCAGGCTAACGCGCAGCAAGTTTTCTCTAGGAAAGAATACCTTGATTCACAATCATTGAACTTTTTGCTCAGGTAATAAATAGCCCTTTCCTTTCGACCGGTATCATCATGTTGGCCCAAAACACATCCCATTGAGTTTTGTTGGACTGCCATATACAGAATCAGAGGCCTTCCTGCCACTGGTGGAACCAATACTGGTGGGTTTGACAGGTACTGCTTGATTTTCTCAAAAGCCTCTTGACAAACTGAATCCCATTGAGTGGTGTTGTTCTTTCGGAGTAGTCTAAAAATAGGCTCAGCCTTAGCGGTGAGATTGGAAATAAACCTTGATATGTAGTTCAATTTCCCCAAGAAACTGCGCACCTCCCTTTCTGTTTTTAGGGATAGCATCTCTTGAATGGCTCGGACTTTGTCTGGATCAACTTCTATTCCCTTCTCGCTCACTATGAATCCCAACAATTTCCCAGATCTAGCTCCGAATATGCATTTGGTAGGGTTCAGTTTCAGCTGATATTTCCTGAGTCTCTCAAATACTTTCCTCATTACTTGCACGTGGCTCTCTTCTCCCCTAGATTTGATGATCATATCATCCACGTACACCTCCACTTCTTTATGCATCATATCATGGAATAATGTGACCATAGCGCGTTGGTAGGTGGCGCCAGCATTCTTTAACCCGAAAGGCATGACCCGATAACAAAATACCCCCCATTGAGTGATAAAAGTAGTTTTCTCCTTGTCTCCCTCGTCCATTGGGATTTGATTGTATCCCGATGCCCCATCGATATACGAACACCTGCCCAAGCCCGCAGCATTATCTACTAACACATCAATGTGGGGGAGAGGGAAATCATCTTTCAAGCTCACTTTATTAAGGTCCCTGTAATCAACGCACACCCTAACTCTCCCATCCTTCTTCATTACTGGGACAACGTTAGCTATCCATTGGGGATATTTAACTACTTCCAGAAACCCAGCATCATACTGTTTCTTGACCTCATCCCTAACTTTGAGCAGTGTGTCAGGATTCATTCTTCTTAATTTTTGTTTTACCAGGATTGTCCCCGGAATTAGAGGAATTTTGTGCGTCACTATCTGGGGGTCCAAACCAATCATATCGTCATAGCTCCATGAAAATACATCCAGGAATTCTTTGAGCAAACTGATCATATCTCCCAATTCTTCACTCTCTACAACCTTAAGTTCCCTTTTTACTTCTTCGGTGCCTAAGTTTATGGTATGCGTTTCGTCTCCACAAGGCACTAGGGAAGGTTCATCCCTTTCATCCCTTTCTTCTGTGAGCTCCACCTCAGAATCACTTGAAGTAATGGCAGTTATGGGGATTTCAAAATTAGCCAGAGGAATTTCTGAGTCTATTGAATTATTAGGTGTTAATTGATGAATGGTCCTGAATGAACGAAAATAGAATATATTATAAGGATGGAATTCAAAAGGAAAGAAAAGGAGAATTGGATATAAAATGCGCTATTAATTCATTAAGATTTATGACATAAGAAAAGGGTCCATTTACAATATTACACTTGCCACCATGGACAAAGTGATCAAGTGTGGATAACCAAAGGTACTTTACTCGAAATTAAGTACAGGGATGTCCTCCGCTGTCCAGTTGTCCAGTTCTTGCCCTTCAGCCATTGGGGAAACCAGAGCCTCATACAAGGAATCCAAGTGGATGACACCGATGGATGGTTCATCGGGTGATTCTTCCACCTCTGCCGGATTTTCAATGACCGGTTTAGTGAAGACTTCCGTGATTCTCGGGACTACCTTTATTCCCCTGATTTTCTGATAGAATCTTTGATCCCGAAGTCTGTTCCTCATCCAGAATCGCCCATCCATGAGGGCATCTTCCTCATAACCCAAACCGCAGTGGCCTACCTTCTGGATAGCCGGTATAGGTTCAATAATCCCTTGCAATGCGGGGCCTAGGCCTTTGCCCTCTTCATACCCACTCCTTGACATCACTTTGGCTACCATAGCCATAGCCCCTTCATTTTTTGAGATAGTTTCTTGTAATTCGAGGGCTTGGAAGGAGCTTTCCAACGACTCCTCGGCAGCTTCCACATATGGAAGCGATTATGGCTTGGTGACCAATATGGCTTCTTCCCCTCTCACAGTGATGATTTTGTCGTCCATAATGTACTTTATCTTCTAGTGCAAAGTTGAAGGGATGGCATTCGCTGAATGGATCCAAGGCCTCCCTAGCAACATAGTGTAGGCCAGTTCAATGTTCATCACTTGGAATGTGACGTTGAAGGTGCATGCGCCAATTTGGAGTGGCAAGTCAATGTCTCCCAGCACTTCTCTTCTTGTACCGTCGAAGGCTCTTACCACCATAGCACTCTGACATATATCGGGCCGGTCAACTGGTAGCCTAGCCAAGGTGGCATTAGGCAGTACATTGAGCGCCGATCCATTGTCAATAAGGACCTTGGCCACTATACAACCTTTACATTTTACTGTCACATGGAGGGCTTTAGTGTGTGCCAAGCCTGCAGGATCTATCTCTTCTTCAGAAGAAGTGACAAAACTGGATGCCTGAATTTGTCCCACTATCTTCTCAAACTGCACCGGTGTGATGTCGGGGTTCACAAAGGCCTGATCCAGGATTTTCTGTAAGGCTTGACGGTGCATCTCAGAGTTGAAAATTAGTGACAATAGTGAAATTCTGGCGGGTGTCTTTCTTAAATGCTCAACCACATCATATTCACTCTTCTTCATTATTTGAAGCAACCGCTCCTCTTCTTTAGGCACGGCGGGTTCTACTTCCTCCGTTTTCTCAACCTCCTCTTCTGTACTCTTCTGTGACTCTCCCATTTTTACTTTCCCTCTCTTCTTTTCTTTTTCATCAGACCCGTAGCATCTCCCACTTCTAGTTATAAACTCCACCTCTGATTCAAGCGGGGAAGATTTTGTGGCAGTGGCGGGCTGACGATTAGGTTGGGGAGTAGTACTGCTGGTAGGTCTGGCGTAAGTCATTCTGAAATGCTCATGGGGAGTGAAGTACGGTTTTGGAGGTGCCGGAGGTGAAGCAAGATTAGGAGCCGACGTACTGCTTGACGCTCCTTGGGTGAAAACTTGGAAGTTATAATTCCAAGGTATGGCATGGGTATTGGTGACAGGGAGCTGAGGCGGGGTTCGAATAATCATCACTGGTGGTGAGGCTACTGGGGGTGAGAAGGTGATTCTGGGTTTAGAGGTGGAAGCATTTTGGCTGAATCTAGCTGTATTCACTCCCTCTTCCATCTTTGACCTTGTCTGGCATCTCAGAACTTTGAGGGACAGTAAGTTCTGAACCTCTTGCTTAAACTCTTCACAATTTTACAACTGGTGGTTAGCTGCCTCTCCATGATAGGAGCAACCTGCCCCATCTTCAGGTTCTGGTGTTTGAGGGTAGAGGTAACCTTCCCTTACTGCCATCCTAAAAATTGCCTCAAAGTGAGGAATCAGATTATCTACTTCTGGGGTTGACACTTCTCCGTCAGACTCTATCATATTTACACCATTGCCCGCATTATGATTGGGCAACGGGTTTGAGGTAACATTGGGGAGGGAACCATTTCCCTCAATCTTCAACCACCCGTTTTTGATTAAAGCGTGCACTCTTCCTCTGAGTGCCCCGCAGTTGTCAGTTGAATGCCCTTGTGCCCCTCCATGATATTCACAACGGGCAGTGGCATCATACCACCTGGGGTATGGTGGCTAAATTGGGTCTAGGGGAAGCTGTACTATCTGGTTTATACTGATGAGGTATCGGTATATTTCACTGAGTGGGAGGGGAAGGGGTGGATCAGGGTTTCTTGGTGGTCTGGGATTATTTTGAGGTGGTATGGGTTGGGTAGGTGGAGGAGGCAGCCTGGGTTGATAATTCATAGGCGGTGGATACTGCGGGCGTGGGTGTGGATAATTTGGGAAAGGAGGTGGAATGTTTGCAATGGTTTGGCCATGAGGGGAAGGATATGGCCGGTAATTATTTTGGGGAAGTGGGGAATAATTGTTCTGCCGGGTGATGGAATGCACATCACCCTCCTTCTTTTTGCCAAAACTAGCAGCTTTCTTCGTAGGATTCTCAGTCAACTCCTGCAGTCGTCCCATCCTTAAATTAGCTTCTATCCTCTTGCCAGCTTGAATAATATCCGAGAAGCTGTTGGAAGTGTTTCCGATCATCAAATTGAAGTAAGGAGCCTTCAATGTCTCGATGAACAGGAAGCATAGTTCATTGTCGGTTACTAGAGGATATACTTCTGCAGCCTTCTCCCTCCATCTTTGGGCATATTCCTTGAAGCTTTCCCTGTCCTTCTACACCAGGTTTTGGAGGTCTGTCCTCGTAGGGGCTACATCGCAGTTAAACTTATACTGCCTCAGGAAAGCATTAGCCAAATCCTTCCAGGAGCGCAGTTTGCTCCTGTCCAACTGTATACACCATCTCAGGGCTGCTCTGGAGAGGCTCTCATGAAAGAAGTGGACGAGAAGTCTGTCATCTTCTGTCAAGGCAGACATTTTGGCAATGTAGGTTGCCAGGTGAATGCGGGGGTCTGAGTTCCTGGTTTACTTGTCGAAGTCCGGGACTTTGAATTTGGGTGGCACCACCACATCTGGCACCAATCTCAGTGACGCCACGTCGACTGAACCATACATGTTCAGCCCCTCTATTGCTCTCAATCTCTCCTCTAGAGCAGACAGCTTCCGGGCTTTTCCCTAGTCCTATTTTCTCCTCCTACTGCATGAAATGCTCTCCCAGTTGGGAGATGAGGGGTGGAGTGAACTGGAGGAATTAGTATTGAAGGGTATGGGTCGGCATTTGAGACGGCTGGGTAATGGGAGAAAGGCATGTCATTATTTATGGTAGCCGGATTGACAGTGATTGTCGGATCCGAGATAGGTGACTGAAAGGTGAAGGAGGTTGAAGCCTGATGAGGATTCATTGTTGTAGGTGGTGGGGGAGGTAGTGGTAAGTTAAGTTTTGAAGTTGGTTTATTTTGGGACATCTCCCTCATTAGTCTCATAAGCTCTGAGACCTGGTCTTTCAGCTCGGACACTTGCCCTTATAGGTTCTGTACTTGTTCCTGATCTTCTATTATCTTCTTTGTTCGGGATCTTATTAAGTACACTCGTCTGGGTTGAACTGTGTGCCTGGTCAAACTTGCTTTGTTTGAAGCAATGTTGATTTTTTGTAGGGAAATAAAAGCTTTTAATGAATTTTGAATTTCGTAAAAAAAACTAAAGGTCCTGGTTCGGACAAAGGATACAGTGGCATTTGGGAGCCAAAATCAAATCTGCAGAAGGATGATTGCATCAATTTTATCATGGTATCATTCAAGAGTCTAACTGTGAATGACTGGATTGAATGCGCATCTATGATACCTGTTCATATGGCACATCCAATTTTTTGCATAACCCTAACGAGGGGGGTTCCTACGGGAGTTATACTATTCATTCACAATTTTGCTAAACAATGGCCCAAAAATCATTCTATTAACTGAATAATTTGTACACAGCATTCTTTACATCGGCCTAGGCTCAGGGAGGTTCTTTATAATGAGATGACATTTTCTGAGATACTCATATAACCTTTCTTCCTGTCTGGCAGGGTTGAACACTTTCAGAGCATATTCGGATTCAGGTAGGAGTTCTTGTTTTCCTTGTGCTATCATTCTCTCCAGCTGGTCAACATTCTCTTTCAGCTCCTGATAGAGAGCAGCTTGTCTTTCTTTTTCCTTTCTTTCCATCGCACATTCTTTCAGAATATCGTTGATGAGTAGTGCCTGTTCCTTCAATTCGAGCTTCTTCTTTTTGTTTTCTTATTTATACTCTTCTACGAGTATCTCTTGGTATTTCATTTTTTCCTGAAGCTTACTATTCTGTACTTCTACTTCTTTTACCAGAGCTTGGAGAGAGCTTTTTTCCTTTTCCCACTGTGTTTCTTGCTCTTTGAACCCCATCTTTTCGGTTCTTATCTCTTCCCTGAGTCTTCTTACTTTTCTCTTGAGGATCTGCTGTTGGTCCTCCAACTGCTTTATTTGTTCTTTCAGTTGTGAGTTTTCGGTGTTTGCCTTTTGTAGGGAATCGGCCAAATGATTATTAGCTTCTTCTGATAGGACGTTTCGGCGAGGGTCGCTGTCTTCGAATTTTGTTGAATCTGTAGTAAAGTGTTCTTGATCCCTGTCAACCCTCCATTTAAGATAATCGCCCGTGGCACTCGGGCCTTTAGTCGATCTTTCCATCAAAGTGATGTTTTCCCAAGATTTGCGAGCTATTTTCAACCCTTCCTCTTCTTTGAGCTCATAGTAGAAATGTCCTTGATGGTATTCTTCAATGTCGACTCTGAACTGTGTTGAGCCAAACTGTCTCATTACTAATGCCGGAGTGTAACTTGTGTATCCATTCACTCCGATTAGGGATACTGATTAAATACCATCAAGGTGTTTTGCGGTCGCCTGGACGAACACTCACCGAAGTGGAAAGAGCGAGGAGTCGCCACTTTAATTTTGAGGGAAATTAAAGAAAACCATTTGCGAAAATAAATTAAAATGAAACCACTTCAGAAACAGAGATTCTAAGTTCGGGGTCCGTAAACGGGTGAGGAAGGTGTTAGGCACTCCACCTCGTCCCTCAATGAGGGTAAGCAGATTTAACTTCAAGCTCTTTTATAAACTAGAATTGATAGTTAGGAGGTTCGAACGGAGATGTTAATCCTCTTAGTAAAAAGGAATATTTGATTTTTCACCAATTCGGGTTGCCCAGATACATAAATAAATGAGTCGACCCTTAGTGAGTTACTGTCACATATTAGTTTTGTTTAAGGGGCCATTTTGTATATTTGTCAGAATTCAATTTGAGAATCGGATAAGAACTCTCCTCCGATCTCTTTTAGATTAAAATTAGAATTTTGGATTGAGAATTGGATAAGAACTCTCCTCCGATCTCCTTTTAAATATTTGTTAAAATTTTGGATTGAGAATCGGATAAGAACTCTCCTCCGATCTCTTTTTAATTTTTATTAAAATTTGGGTGAGAACTGGATAAGAACTCTCCTCCGATCTCTTTTTAATTTTTATTAAAATTTGGGTGAGAACCGGATAAGAACTCTCCTCCGATTTCTTTTAATATTTATTAAAATTTGGGTGAGAATCGGATAAGAACTCCTGCTCCACCAGCTCAGGCAGAGCCTGCTTAGCCTCCACAGGCCATGTTTCAGCAAATGGCCGATTTCTTTAGACAAATGGCCGGGGTAATGCCAGCACCACCACTACCGCCAGCTCCACAACCAAAATCACACCTGGAAAGGCTAAGAAAGTTTGGAGCAGTGGACTTCTTCGGGAAGAGAGAAGATGACTTTGTTGCAGCCGAGAATTGGTTGAACAGGATGGGCAGAGTTCTAAAACAACTCCACTGCACTCCAGAGCAAAACCTGGAAGCTGCTGTATCCCTGTTGCAAGACGATGCATATGAATGGTGGGACACGGTGTCCAGTGAAGTGCAGCCAGAAGCTATAACTTGGGACTTCTTTCTCTCCGAGTTCAAGAAGAAATATGTGGGTACTGTATACCTGGAAGAGAGAAGAAGAGAGTTCATTAACCTGAGGCAGAGACAGCTATCAGTGGCCGAGTATGAGAAGGAATTTGTCCGATTAAGCCGCTATGGAAGGGAGATTGTAACACCCCCGTTGTATAGCCTGGTATATTTCACTGTTCAGGTGACCGGTGTCGGTCCGGACAATTAATGGGATTAGGGCCACACTTAAGACAATTTGAGAAGCCATAAACACAAATAATTAGTAATGTTTAATTAGTTAAATATAAATAAGAAAAACAGAACATAAGAGGTTAAACGAGCCGAGAGTCACAGCGATGAGTGACCTCCTCGGGAACGACTGCGAAGTCGTTTTAAACTCAAATTTTCGAACCATAAAAAGTGACGCTGCGGTCCTTAGGACCCTTATGAACACAGTGGAAAAGAGAAAATCATGAAAAAGAACTGTTAAGCCAGTCAAATAATTAGGTCAGGGAGCCGAAAGAAATATTGGATTATTTGCAAACCGGGATGAACCGGCGAGGGGCAATTTGGTCAATTGACCCCGAGAGCTGACTCCTGACCTAACTGTCAAATAAAATCGGAGAAAAGAAAATTTCGGAATCGACAATTAAATTAAAGAACTAATAAAAAAAAAAGAAAAAAAAAAGAAGAGAAAATGAAAAAGTTGAAAAGTTGATGACATCATCATGATGATGTAACTATGACTTCATAATTAATTTTAATTTAATTAACTAATTGACTAAGTCAAATTAAAGACTAAAAACAAAATTGAAAAGCCAAATTTTTTACTTCTTCTTCTTTCTTTTTTCTCTCTTTCCCGTAGCTCCCTCCTCTCCCTCTCTTTTTATTTTGTTTCACCATTAAAACTTAGATTTAAACTTCTTAAACTTTAGATTTCACCCCCTAATCCTTGAAAATAATTATAGAAACCATTAAATTGACCCTCAAGAAGAAGATTTGGAGCAAGAAATTAAAAGAATTTGAAGATTTGAGGAAGATTGAAATTCAAAGTTTAAGGTTAGTGAATTTAAAATTGAAAATTATGTTTAATATTTGTGTTCTTGTTGTATGTAACTTAGATCTTAACTTAAAATAAAATGAAATTAATTGTAGGAGGACTAAACCTGGATTTTGATCAGCTAGGGTTTGATATGTAAGTGCATGAATTTGATTAGATTATAAGTGTAGGCAAGCTTATATGAAGGTAGATGTGATGTTGGTATGCTTAAATGTGATTAAATGAAACAATTTAGTGTGATTAGGGTTTCAATGCTAGGGTTAGTGAACCAAAATTTGGAGAAATGCATAAATGGCATGTTTGACCTATTATGAAGTGAAATAATGGTCAATTATGATCAAATGGATTGTGTGGGAATGGTAGGAAATTAAACCAAATTCGTAGGTTAATGGTCATGCTGCTGGCAGCATGACCAAACCCACTTTGAAGGACCAAAACTCAAATTTTACAAGTCCAATTGATATGCCACCAATTGGAGATGAAAATAGACATAAAAGAGCACAATTTTCATTAAGGAACCATAGCCAAAAACTGACCAAAACTTGGTGAAACAATTGACCAAAGTGAGTTGATAGCAGGCTGCCACTGCACTAAACTGACCAAATGAACAGTAACTGTTCATTTGGTCATAACTCGAGCTAGGTAGGTCAAATTGACCTGAAATTTTACCAAAAATTAGATATGATATATACCTAAAACTTTCATGAAGAACACCAATCCAAATTAGGCCATTAACTCATTCAAATTATTGAGCAAAGTTAAATTTACTGTACTGAGATTCTGCAGAATTTTCATTGAGCAGCAATGTTTGGATGGCTATAACTCTATCTAGAAAACTCGGATTTAGGCGATTCTTGAACCGATGGAAACCTAAGACATATTAAAACATTTCATATGAAGAAAGTGAGACCCAATTATGAACTTAACTTGATCAAATTATTAACCAAAGTTGGACCAAAAATCTGCCAGCACCAAAATCTCAGTATGAACAGTACACGTGAACAGTAAACTTATTTTGGCCATAACTTGAGCTACAAAACTCCGATTGAGGTGATCCAAAAATGAGAATATACTTAAGACAATAAGGAACATTTTCTATGAAGGAAGTTTTGTCAAATTTCAAAAGTAGACAGACCAATGAAACAGTGCAACTTCGGAGAACCAAAATCGAAAATTGGCAATTTTGCCAAAATGACCAAAGCTTTAAACAAATGACCAAAACCAACAAGTTTGGTGACCAAAATGTGGTATGTGAGTGAAGTTGGAGTTCCCATACCTATTAAGCCTTAGAAAGTCAATAATTTGACTTGAATAGTGCAGTGAATAGTAACCCGAAACACAAAATTTTGAGAACGTCGAATTTAACACGTTAGAGCTAGCTAAATGTGAAGTTAAGTTTATTTTGGATTTATTTTAAGTTTTAGTACTGAAACATTGGAAAATTTCGTGTTTCAGTGGAAAAAAATACTGGGACAGAACCCGAGGAGTCGAGTCAAGGCCAACAGGCGACTCGTTTGAGGTTTGTGCACAACATATACTTTTATAATCATCTTTTGCATAATGTTTTGAATAATGTGAAATATTGGATTATAGCATTTTTATGATGTTTGATTTAAATTGTGAAAGTTATTGTGTATATTTGAAATGACAATGTTTAGCAAATTGTTAAGATAAGTTTTGAAACCACAGTGTCATGACCATATATTTGAACACCTCACTAGCACGACTAGTGGGGGTAATTAGTTTCGAATTTTGATTCCTTCTCTGGAGAAGTGTTGAGGTGTGCCAGTAGAAGAGGATGTGACTGGATATCCATATCTTTGAGCTAGCTAGCCTGGTGATATGATTTCTCTTTAGCCTCGGCTATTGAGATTCTATTTGTTTGAATGGCGTGATCTAACTGTGGGTTTTATGAAATGTGTTTTGATACTTTGAAATGAACTTGGTTTACATGTAAAATCTTACAATGCATGATTGTATTAAATTTTCATGTTTAGCCAAATTTTTGAATGAATGTGCTTTAAGTTTTGCATAAAGATTATTTTAGTATATTGTGCACCACTGAGTCCTAGTACTCAGCGATAGCTTTATTCTTGCCGCAGTACAGAGACTAGAGGAAGCAGTGACTGGCTTTGAGGCGTGTGAAGTCATCAGCTTAAAGCCTTCGGGTATAATTTATACCCTAACTGTAAATACTTCTTTTGATGTATATATTGCACATAAATGTATGGACATGTAAAAATGGGTCTTGAGCAGCTTGTACACAAATTTGTATGAAGTTTGTAATAAAGTTTAGTTTGTGTTTCTTTTGATATAAATTTGTAAGGTTGTGTATAAATTATTTTATTTTTAATGAAATATGAATGATATTGATTGTGATTTTGAGAATTATTGAACTTGTGAATTTTGAGAAATTGATTGAGTTTGATTGTGAAATCAAGTAGTGGTTGAGAAAACTTTTAGAAGTGCTTTTACAGGTATTCAAGAACGGTTTTCTCAAAATACAGAGAAACTCACAAAATTTTTATAAAATTTGCGGAAAACTAAAATGGCCAAAAATATTAATTAGTTTTAATTTCAACTAAATGTTTTAAATTCTTATTAGAAATGCTCACCACTTGTCAAAAATAAAAAAATTGTTTTAAAATCCCTTGTAGGATACTTAATGAGTTATCGGTAGGTGAAGTGCGATAGTTCATTAGGTATTCTACGGGATCATGTTATGCCTTACAGAGGGGTAAGGTGTGACAGAGATAGTCCCTAATGAAGTTGAAAGGTGTAAGAGATTTGAAGAGGGACTAAATGATAACATCAAGATCCACTCAACGCCTTGGGAATCACTGAATTTAGCAAGTTAGTGGAAGGCTGCAATAAGGGTTGAAAAAGTGAGAATCGGTGAGCGGACTGAGAAGGATAGACAGAAGAGGGGCCCAGTCGGTCTAGTTCAGCCGTGCATGCGGGAAGAGGTTCAAAGGTCCACACCGCACGAGTTTAGGTCACCACATGGTCGTGGTCTCGGGGCCTGTGCCACGATTCACCCCTAGGAGAGGTCACCCACACCATCGGTGGCGCTCTCCGAGGATGGGGTTCAGGACCAGCCCCAACATCTTCTGCATGTCCACACTATCCAAATGGCACAAGGGAGAGTGTTGGAAATGGCAGTGCTGTTTAAGATGTGGGTCGACAGAGCATCACCGAGGAACCGCCCACGTAGAACTACTACGGCTACTCCAACACAAGCGACAGCACTGCTCCCGCACTACGAGAGGTAGAAAATCTAGTAAGTTTGACGATGGGACCATCACGAGGCTGCATCCGAGCCACAGAGAGGCGGATAACAGACCACCTGCCAGAAATTATGCCCTGAGAGCTCAGGAGGAGCAAGATGCCCCGGACGTCATCAGGGGTACGTTCTCCCTCTACAATACTCTTGTGCATGCATTGGTGGATCCAGGATCCACTCATTCCTACATTTGCATCAACTTACCCGTAGAAAGGGGGATACTAATAGGGGAGAGTGACCAAGACATTCTGGTCACTAATCCATTGGGTCACAGTGTAGTGGTGAACAAGGTATACAAGGGTTGCCCGTTAAGGATTCAGGGGTATGAATTCTTGGCCGACCTGATTGAGTTACCCTTCCACGAGTGTGACGTGATTTTGGGAATGGACTGGTTGTCACGTCATTAGGCAATAGTTGATTACAAATTCAAGAGAATTTCTCTAAAAACTTCAGAGGGTAATGAGATCACAGTTGCGGGGGAAAGGACAGATTTCTTGTCCAATCTCATCTCAGCCACCGTTGCAAGAAGAATGATGAGAAAAGGCTGTGAAGCCTACCTAGCACATGTGGTGGATACTAGGCAGGCTAAGCCAAACCTGGGTGACATACCCACAGTAAGAGATTTCCTGCAGGTATTTCCGAAGAGTTGCTGGTTTGCCACCGAGAAGGGAAGTTGAATTTGCTATTAAGACAACTGCACAAAGACCCATTTCCATTGCTCCTTATAGGATGGCACCCACGGAATTGTGGGAGTTGAAAACTTCGGTTGCAAGAGTTGCTTGATAAGGGTTCATACGCCCATGTGTCACCATGGGGAGCTCCAGTGCTGTTTGTAAAGAAGAAGGATGGGACTTTGAGGCTTTGCATTGATTACCGGCAGTTGAATAAAGTGACTGTGAAGAACAAATATTCGTTGCCTAGAATTGATGATCTGTTTGATCAGTTGAAGGGAGCAGGAGTATTTTCTAAGATTGATCTTAGATCAGGGTATCATCAGTTGAGGGTGAAGGATGCAGATGTGCCAAAGACTGCATTCAGGACCCGGTATGGGCATTATGAGTTTCTGGTGATGCCCTTTGGCCTAACAAATGCACCAGCAGCATTTATGGACCTTATGAACCGTATCTTCCATCCATACCTAGATCGGTTCGTAGTGGTCTTTATTGACGATATTTTGGTGTATTCCAAGACCAGTGAAGAACATGAGGAGCATTTGAGGATTGTTTTGCAAACCCTGAAGGAAAAGAAGCTGTATGCTAAGTTGTCCAAGTGTGACTTTTGGCTGAATGAGATTGCATTCCTTGGACACATAGTGTGTGATTATGGGTTTAGGGTGGATCCCAAGAAAATAGAAGCGATGATGGAATGGAAGCCTCCCAGAATACAACCGAGGTCGAAGCTTCTTGGGGCTATGGATATTACAGAGATTTGTGAAGGGATTTTCTTTAATAGCCGCTCCAATGACCAAGTTGTTACACAAGAATGTTAGATTTGACCGAATGATAAGTGTCGGACAGTTTGAGAAGTTGAAGGCTATGTTGACAGAGGCACCAGTGTTAACACAGCCAGTGTCAGGAAAAGACTTTGTGGTCTATAGTGATGCCTCACATAATGGGCTAGGGTGTGTATTGATGCAAGAGGGAAAGGTGGTCGCTTATGCTTCTAGGCAGCTAAGGCCACATGAACAGAATTACCCTACCCATGATCTAGAGCTTGCAGCAATTATCTTCGTGATCAAGATATGGAGGCATTACTTGTATGGTGAAAAGTACTACATTTACAGACCACAAAAGCCCAAATATTTGCCAACTCGAGGGAGCTCAACCTTAGGCGAGCGATGGATTGAGTTCCTGAAGGATTATGATTGTGTGATTGACTACCATCCTGGGAAGGCAAATGTAGTTGCTGATGCTTTGAGCAGAAAGTCCATCACAGCTTTGAGATCATTGAATGCTCGTCTATCTTTGATTCGAGATAGAGCTATTTTGGCTGAGTTGCAAGTGAGGCCAAACCTGCTACAGCAGATTTTAGATGGGCAGAAGGTGGATGAGAAGCTAATGGCTATTATGAGCAAAATCTCAGAGGGAAAAGCAACTGACTATGAGGTGAAGGCAGATGGGTGTCTGTATTACAAAGGAAGACTGTGTGTACCAGATGATGGGGAATTGAAGGCCAGTATTCTAAAAGAGGCACAAACCAGTGTATATGCTATGCACCCAGGAAGTACAAAGATGTATCGTGATCTGAAGCTTGATATTGGTGGCACAGTATGAAAAAGGACATAGTGACTATGTGACTAAATGCTTGACATGTCGCAAGTCAAGGCGAACATCAAGTTCCATCAGATTGCTACCCTATACGCATACCTGAATGGAAATGGGATCGGGTCACCATGGATTTTGTAAGTGGTCTACCTCTCACTCGGAAGAAACATGATGCAGCATGGGTGATAGTTGATAGATTGACGAAGTCAGCACACTTTCTGCCAGTTAGGACTGACTACTCACTAGAGAAGTTAGCAGAATTGTATATTAGTGAGATAGTTAGATCGCATGGAATTCCACTTTCCATCATATCGATCGAGACCCAAGGTTCACATCGAGATTTTGGAAGAAGTTGCATGAGTCCTTGGGTACACAACTCCACTTCAAGACTTTCCATCCTCAGACGGATGGGCAATCAGAAAGAGTAATCCAGGTAAACAATTGAACCAATTGAATTAATACAAATATTGAACTGAAATGATAACAATAACATGAAATATATGTCAGGTCCTTGAGGATATCTTTGAGGAGTTGTGTCATTGAATTTGAGGAAGTTGGGATAGATACCTCCCATCGCGTAATTTGCATACAACAATAGCTACCAAGCTAGTATCCAAATGGCCCCATATGAAGCAATCGTATGGGAGGAAATGTAGAACTCGGTGTCTTTGGACTGAATTGGGCGAAGACAATGGTAGGGCGGACACGGTGAAACAGGCTGAGGAGAAGGTAAAATCAATCAAAGCCAACTTAAAGGTTGTCTCAGACAGACAGAAATCTTATGCCGACCTGAAGAGAAAAGAAATAGAATATGTGGTTAGCGACAAAGTGTTCCTCAAGGTGTCACCGTGGAAGAAAGTACTGAGGTTTGGAAGAAAAGGTTAGTTAAGCCCTAGGTTCATTGGCCCATATGAAGTCATTGAACGTGTGGGTCCAGTGGCCTATAGGCTAGATTTACCACCAGAGCTGGACAAGATTCACAATGTGTTTCACGTATCCATGCTCAGAAGATACCGCTCAGATCCTTCACATGTCATCTCCAGAGAAGAAATTGAAATACAACCGGATTTGACATATGAAGAAGAACCTCTACGGATCCTAGCTCGGGAAGTAAAAGAGTTGAGGAACAAGCAGATTCCACTGGTGAAAGTGCTTTGGAGGCACCACAACACCGAGGAGGCAACTTGGGAAAGTGAAGAGACGATGAGGCAACAGTTCCCTCAACTGTTTGCATCAGGTAAATTTCGAGGACGAAATTTAAATTAGAGGGGAAGAGTTGTAACACCCTCCCGGTAACAACTCCGTACATTCTACTGTTCCAGTGACCGGTGTCGGTCCGGACAGCTAGAACGTCCGGAAAAATAATTAAACTTAAGTGAGGAACCATAATTAACTCAAATATTAATGAGAAAAATTTAGTAAAAATTTTAGAAATAAAATACAACCAAGTTAACGAGCCGGTGCCCTAGCGAGGGGTAAACCAGAGGGAAGTTGCGGTTCTCGCAACGAGGAGCCCTAGACCCGGGGGAAAAATTATAAAATAATTTTTGGGACTCCAGAGAAGGGTCATTGAGGTTCCTATGGCATTAGAATGCCAAGAAAATACCTAGGAAAATTTTTCAATTGGTACAAACAATTTTGACCCGTTGAGCCGAACGGAGGGCATTTTGGTCATTTCGCCTTCAGAGGTGATTTTTGGCCGACTTGTCCAGCTAAGTAAATAATTAATATGACATAAAATATGAATAAACATTGCTAGAAATTAAATTGAAGATGAGTAGTGGAGGAAAGAAAAGAAAGTGAGGAAAAAGCTTATTTATGACATCATGGAGATGTCATTAAGAAAACTATGACCAATCACAATTAAGTAACCATTTGACTAACTAATAAAAGAGATAATTGAGACTAAAAAATAAAAGAAAAACCAGCAGCCACCTCTTTCCATTTCAGCCGAAACCCTTACCCATAGCCAACCTCCATTGCCAACTTCCATCAAGCTTATTTTCTCTCTTCTTTTCACCATAAACCCTAAACCCCTTTCATTAAAAGTTGTCCACTCATCTTGGGAGAGTGTTTGGCAGCCTAGAAAGTGAAGGAAAGTAAATATTTAACTTGGAAAAAATCTGCCCTATTCAAGGTTAGTGCATTAGATACCTAAAACTCTTTATTTTTATGATTTGTAACTTGAATTGAGTAAGAATTGTAACTAAAATGAACAAGAATTATGTGTATACATACTACGAATTTTCGGCAGCCCTTGTGAAGGAATTATTTTGATTGTTTTGATGGACTTAGAGTGAACTAGAGCTTATGTTTAAAGTGTATACATATACATATACAAAGAATGAAAGAGTTAAATAAGGAATTTGTGAAAACTCATATGGGAATTAGGGTTTTGAGAAGTGATAAATTGTCTTGGCTTAGGAAATTGTTAGAGAACATTTTAATGGTCAATTAGTGACTATTTTAGGTAAGTTGAGCACAATTTGGACTGAAAAATAGTATTGCAAAGTAAAGATGTAGGCTGCCCTAGGACAGAAGAGAGGGATGAAAATTCAGTCCACTTGGACTGCCATAACCTGGGTTGTGTTGGTCCAATTGGTGTTTGGCTAATTGGACATGAAACTAGGCTTATAATGGCACATTTTTCTGAAGAAACCATGCCCAAATGACCAAAGCAAGAGGACCAAAAGTTGGCCCCAATCCGGATACCAGAACTGATTCTGCAGAATGACCAAATGAACAGTAACTGTTCATTTGGCCATAACTCACTGTAGATTTGGTCAATTGACCTGAAATTTTTACAGAAATAAGTTAAGACATAGAAAAACAACTTTCATGAAGGAACCTACCCCAAATTATGGCCAGAACCCACCCAACCAAGTGACTTTATTTACTGTTCATGTTACTGTAGATATGGTCAATTCTGCAGATTGGCAATCCTGCCAGCTGTGGTTTTTGAACCATATCTAGAGCTACAAAACTCCAAATGGAGTGATTCAAAAAATAAAATTCAACTAGACAAAATAAGAAACAATTTTCATGTTTGCCATTTCTTCAAATTCTCACAGCAACAGTGCTTAATGGAACAGTAAACATATGCTTCAAAAACTGAAATTTCTGCCCTCTTAGATTTAAGTTGAGAAATGGAAATGGCAATCAATTCCAACAAGTTTTAAATACAAAATGTGGTATGTTTGGGGTGTTAAAACTAATACACCTATTTTCTATCCAAAAGTCAACATTTTTGTTGACCAATGAGGTGAATAGTGACACCAAAACTTGAAATTCACAAATTGAAGAATTTAAACGTTTCAAATGCCCTAGTATACCTAACAAGATTGGTTTGGATAGTTTGGCATGCCAATAGGGTTCAGTTAGCAGTACTGCACATGGCAATATGCCATTCTGTGATTTCATGGCTTTTAGCCATTCTGACTTTGCATTGAGATTTGGCCGTGTGCAGAGATTATTCTGACTTTGTAACTGCTGCACAGGAGAATCATATGTGACCGATGGTGTGACGGCCCAAGGTACTAGATACCCAGTGCCAGTTTACCCGTTATCCAGTCCAGTCATCTAGTGTAGGTTACTTGGGGCAACCAAATGAATAAAAGTGGACAAAATAAATGATATACAAATACCAAACAAATAAAACATATACATTCACTACACATTTAATTTTCTTGCTATTTCTTTTATTTTATTATTGCACCACTAAGCATTATTGCTTAGCGCGTTGCTTTTGCCACGCGTAGGTTCTGGAGATACAGATCGTGAGCCCAGTAGACCGCAGACTGGGTGAGTTCATCCTGTAGCTCTGCACAGTGTCCGTGTCACCTCACTACCTGCAGTGCATTGGTAGGACACTAGATGTCATTTTGTCATTTTGTAATTAAATTTTTATTTTCTCATATGTATTTGGGATTTATGTAATGTATTTTGAGGTTCATGTAAATAATAAAGATTTATGGTTATATATGGAAGTAATTTGAGTATTTAATTGTTGTTTATATATGAGAACCCTGAGAAATGGATGGTTGAGAAATTGAAAAATTGTTGAGACTCTATTGATGAATTGAAGTTGGGATTGTTTGGAAATTATTTGGAAGTGTTTTTAACAGGTTCCGAAGAACTGTTTTCTCCATTTTTAGCCGGTACTCTGCCGGATTTTCTTTAAAATTTTCGGAACCTCAAATAAGTAATAATTTCGGTAAATGGCTTAAAATAAATTATATTTCACAAATTATATTCAAAAGCATGATATAAATCAATTAAGGTATATTAGAGTGTGCCAGTACACCGTGTGACATTACTTACTCGGGTATACTGTACACGGGTAAGGGGTGTCACAGGGGGATTTTTTTTAACTTCTATTGTCCTCTACAAAGAGTTAGATTTGAGGACAAATCCTTTTTAAGAAAGGGGTATGATGTGCCTAAGTATGAGGCATGTTCAAACTCCTTAATTGGTAATTCTAAATTCCATGGCAATAAGCATGATTACTTGAAGGTATACGGTAATCACATTATATACATGAATATGGGTTGTACAAGTAACGTTAATCTAAGCTTATTTGGAGTTAGGAAAATAAGACTTGAAAGAGGCCCAAACAGGAGGTCCATGTTTAATTAGCTTTAAGGGCCTTGGAATAACACATGGAGGTCTAATATGAATAAAATAGCATCTAGAAAATTAGAGGAGCCAAAGTGCCATTTTAAAAGTCCTATTTCAGATTGGGGATGGTTTCCTACAAAGTAACAACTTGCCTACTTAGTGTCCTACTGGTTAGGAATCCTTATCTACTAATCTTAAGCACTTAAAAGGAGAAGTTGACATTAAAAATGGTGTTCTCATTCTTCAAATTCGTCCATGATGTTGCTACCTACTTTGGAAGACTTCTTTCTTACTTAGATGTGTAATTTCATGCCTATTCTATAAGGTTTTGACCAAGTCAATAAGGGTGGCTCCAAATAGAATCCAATCATAATAATATCTTACTCTCCTACTTTATTTCCTATTTACTTTATATCTTTTAATTACTATAAGTTTTCCTATTTAGTTTTGACTGTTTGTTTTAATTTGTAATCCTAGTAGGAGAAGGATTTCTTGCAATGCCTATAAATAGGCACACGCATTATGTAAACTTAACTTGATTTTGAGATTAATACAATTAGAAACTTTGAGCTTGTTTATCCATACACTTATCTCTTTGAAGTGACATGTAAATCTTGAGTCTTATCACCTTTGGTGTGGCGACTTGATTGTACTTCATTCTTTGGGGTGTGTTGCTTATCAAAATTGAAGTTCAAGACTTGGTGGCAAGGATTCTTATCCAAAGAGACTTCAAGTTAATTTTCTATTTGTTCTACCTTTCTTTTTGTCAAACTCCATAGTTCATTTTCTTAACCATTTCATTCGCCTAATTTGTCCAAAATTACCAAACTTTTCTACTCTACCAAGATCTTTTCCTAACATTTATTGCGATCAAAAGTAACCTTAAAATACCACAAATAACTTGTTTTAGCTTCTGGAAGCTTGACCTTCAAGTTCAAACCCTAGTTTTTCTTAAAACGTAATTTAGGGGTTGTTAGTGAACCCTTATCAAACTTGTCCAAAATTTTTTCTAACCAGATAGACCCCATATTAAATTTCATGTTAAAATTTCATTATTTTGCCTAATAATCTAAAATTTCACCTAAAATCGCATCAATTGAAACTCTACTCTTAAATTTGTTTGATATTTTATCAAATCTTTCCAAACTCTTAGTTTAATCTTTAATATGATTATTTCATTGTTAAATAACCCTAAATGAACCGTAGGCAGTTCATCCTTTATTGTTTGTTTGCTTTAAAATCAGTACTTCATGCTCTGTGCGTCCTTTCAAGCACTTCATTACCACCAATTTACAATTACTTTTTATGAATAAATTTATAAAATAATTTATTTATATAATTTTTATAATAATCTCCGCTATGCTGGAACAAGACTAGTTTATTATATATATAGAGAGAGATTCCTTTAAAAATATTTAATTTAACTTTTTTTTTCCTTAGTAGAGCCTTTGAACAAGGATTTAGAAGCTAAAAAATTATTAGTGTTTTGGCTAAAAGATGCCAATGTCCAGTTAAGAAGATACAGTAGTCGTTTTTGTTGTTGTATTTAATAATATAGTTTTATATTCATTTTTTTATATATTATACTTTCAAAATTGTACTACAAAATTTTATTAAATGATAAAATTTTTAATTAATCATAAATTTATTTGAAGTGTTAATAAATAAAATTTTTTAATAGTAACTCATAATTTTATATTTGATAAAAGATATAAAAACATATTATTTAATATTAAATTTTAAAATAAGCTGATTAATATATTTTTTTTATTATTTTATAAATGATTAAATATATATCTATAATATATATTTTAGGTTTGCCAAAAATGCACTTCATTAATTATATTATTTATAAAAATAGCGCTAAAAAATATTTTAACGATAAAATAATTGTTGCTAATTTACATATAACCGTCGCCAATTTCATTGGACGGTGTCTATGCCGTCGCTAATAATTTTTCACCACATATGAAATTGTCTAGTATTTTTAGCTACAGTATTCATCACTAATTGTGTATTTGTGTGGCACAAAAATAGTTGCTAAAAACATTTAGGGACGACAGTTTCGTTGCTAATATTTTTATTATTTTTTACAACAAATATGTGAATTCTTGGCCAATGATATGGATTAGCGATAAGAATTTGTCACTAATTCATATTAAATTGTCAATAATAAGTTTTTTACTATAATAAAATTTTCATGAATTATATTTATATTTTATTAAATTATGAAAACAAAAACTCTTCAAATAATATATATATATATATATCTGTGTGTGTGTAATACGTTGTTTTAAATTTAATTTTAAATTTCATCTTAATAATTTTTTTCTTATCTATTATTTTTTACATATGATAACCAATTTTAATTTTTGTATAAAATAGAATGATAAACATTTTATAGTTGATATTTTACCTTACGAAATTATTATTGAAATATCAATAAGAACAATAAATTTAAAAATCTAAATTTAAGATATTTATAATTTATGTAAGATTTAATATTTATTTTAAAATTTATTATACATAAATATTATTATGTATTTGAAATTTTATTTTATTTATATATTAGAAGATGTAAGCGTTTTTATTTAAATGCAAAAAAGAAAATATCTTAAAGTAAGTTAATTAATAAATTTTATATATTTATAAATTTGGTCTCAAAGAGAAAGAATACGATTTTATCACAAACGAGACCAAACTTTATAATAAAATTTATTATATACATGCAACACATGTAGTAAAACTGAGATAGAGAAATAATGGGATTATCAAAAGCACTCTTAATTCTTTAAACTATGTATAATTTTATTTTTATTATTTAATTTAATTTTAAATTTATATAAATTCAAAATTCTTAATACTACTTGCATTTAATTTCTTTATTCAGCTTGCATTTGAACTTTGGTTAGAATCAACTATTAAAGAAAGTATAATGAAAACCAAAAATAAAAAAAGTACACATCTAATATAAAACCATTTCTTATTAAATTATAAAAGAAAAACATTATTAATAACTAGGATTATTTTCATTTATTATGAATTATTATTTAAGTCATCAAATATTTAAAAATTTCTATTGAAATAAAAGTTCTAAATCTATTAACTCCTACTTTGATATATAATTTCCTTTGATTTTAATATTTTTTTTTCTTTTATGTTGGAGAATATTTCTATTCTATTTAAATTTAGATTTCCTTTTTAGAGTTTTATTTATTGAGTTCTATTTCATGGATGCATATTTCTTTTATCATAGCTATTCACGTGTATATAATTCTATTATATGGTTTATTTAAATTTAACATGAGTAAGGACTTTATATCCATTCGAATACAAGCAAGTCTCTATTTAATATTTATACCTGTAATCCTATTGGAAGATAAGGATGACAATTGTTTTCAAATTTGATATGATCCGTCTTGCACCCAATCAATTTTCCCTAACCTATGTAGCGTGTAACACCCCCGTTTGCATAGCCTGGTAGATTTCACTGTTTCGGTGACCGGTGTCAGTCCGGACAATTAAGGAGATTAGAGTAACACTTAAGACAACTTGAGAAGCCATAAACACAAATAATTAGTAATGTTTAATTAGTTAACTATAAATAAGAAAAACAGAACAGAAGAAGTTAAACAAGCCGAGAGTCACACGATGGGTGACCTTCTCGAAACATTGAAGTCATTTTAAACTGAAATTTCGAACCGTAAAATGTGACGCCGCAGTCCTTAGGACCCTTATGAACATAGTGGAAAAGAGAAGATCATGAAAAAGAACTGTTAAGCCAGTCAAATAATTAGGTCAGGGAGCCGAAAGAAATATAGAATTAATTGCAAACCCGGATGAACCGGAGAGGTGCAATTTGGTCAATTGACTCAGAGCGACTTACGACCTAATGTTAAATAAAATCGAGAAAAGAAAATTTCGGAATCGAGAATTAAATTAAAGAACTAATAGAAAATTAAAAAAAAAGAAAATGGAAAAGTCAAAAGGTGATGACATCATGCATGACCTCATGCATGATGCCATAAAGAATAAAATTAATTTATTTACTTATTTGGATTTTTGGTCTTCCTAAAGAGATAAAAGACAAAATAAAAGAAAAGAAAAAAAAATCATTCTTCTTCTTCAAATAAAAAACGTGCATCTCTCCTCTCTCTCTTTTTTCTCCTTAGTTTCCTCCATAGCCATGAAATTCAAGCTTTCAAAGCTTGAATCAACCCCATAAATTCCCCAAAAATTCCATTAAATTATGATTAAGCTTTGTTTGGGCTACTAGAAGAGGAGATTGAAGAAGCAAGAAAGAAGAAAAAAGGGAAGAAAATTAGTGATTGGAAAATCAAACAAAGGTTAGTATGTAAATTTGAATTCTTTTGTTAAATTTCTATGTTCTTAGTTTAATTAACTTAGAAAGTAACTTAAAATGAAACAAAAATAATTGTGAGGGACCAAAGCTGAATTTAGGCCAGCTAGGGTTTGATGTGTGTATGCATGAATTTGATTGAATTCAATATGTATGGAAGCTTAATTGAGTGATGGAGTGATGTTAGTATGATTTGAATTGGTTAAATGCAACAAAATTAGTGAGTTAGGGTTTTGAACATTAAGGTTTAGAGACCAAAAATGAAATTTTACAAGTCCAATGGATATGGGATCAATTGGGGATGAAAATAGGCACTAAATGACACAATTTTCATTTAGGAAGCCTGCCCAAAAAGTGACTAAAACCTAGTGAACATAGTGACTGAAGTTGAGAAATCGCAGGCTGCCACTGCACAAACTGACTAAATGAACAGTATTTGTTCATTTGGCCATAACTCGAGCTAGGAAGGTCTAAATGACCTGAAATTTTACCAGTGGTTAGATGAGATATAGACCTAAAACTTTCATGAAGAACACCAACCCAAATTATGCCATTAACCCAATCAAATTACTAAGCAAAGTTGGTGACCTGAATCTGCAGAACTGCAGATTGCCATATGAACAGTAAAGTTTCAATGCCTAAAAGACCTAAGTTTTGAGAAAGTGACCAAAACCAACAAGTTTGGTGACCAAAATGTGGTATGTGAGTGAAGTTGGAATTCCCATACCTATTAAGCCTTAGAAAGTCAATAATTTGACTTGAATAGTGCAGTGAATAGTAACTCAAAACACAAAATTTTGAGAACTTGAATTTAACACGTTAGAGCTAGCTAAATGTGAAGTTAAGTTTATTTTGGATTTATTTTAAGTTTTAGTATTGAAACATTGGAAAATTGTGTGTTTCAGTGGAAAAGAATACCGAAAGAACAGGAATCGAGTCAAGGCCAACAGTGACTGTTTGAGGTTTGTGCACAACATATACTTTTATAATCATCTTTTGCATAATGTTTTGAATAATGTGAAATATTGGATTATAGCATTTTTATGATGTTTGATTTAAATTGTGAAAGTTATTGTGTATATTTGAAATGACAATGTTTAGCAAATTGTTAAGATAAGTTTTGAAACCACAGTTTCATGACCATATATTTGAACACCTCACTAGCACGACTAGTGGGGGTAATTAGTTTCGGATTTTGATTCCTTCTCTGGAGAAGTGTTGAGGTGTGCCAGTAGAAGAGGATGTGAATGGATATCCATATATTTGAGCTAGCTAGCCTTGTGATATGATTTCTCTTTAGCCTCTGGCTATTGAGATTCTATTTGTTTCGAATGGCGTGATCTAACTGTGGGTTTTATGAAATGTGTTTTGATACTTTGAAATGAACTTGGTTTACATGTAAAATCTTACAATGCATGATTGTATTAAATTTTCATGTTTAGCCAAATTTTTGAATGAATGTGCTTTAAGTTTTGCATAAAGATTATTTTAGTATATTGTGCACCACTGAGTCCTAGTACTCAGCGATAGCTTTTATTGCTGTCGCAGATACAGAGACTAGAGGAGCAGCAGACTGAGCTGCTGAGGTGTGTGAAGTCATCAGCTTAAAGCCTTAGGTATAATTTATACCCTAACTGTAAATACTTCTTTTGATGTATATATTGCACATAAATGTATGGACATGTAAAAATGGGTCTTGAGCAGCTTGTACACAAATTTGTATGAAGTTTGTAATAAAGTTTAGTTTGTGTTTCTTTTGATATAAATTTGTAAGGTTGTGTATAAATTATTTTGTTTTTAATGAAATATGAATGATATTGATTGACAGTATTTTGAGAATTATTGAACTTGTGAATTTTGAGAAATTGATTGAGTTTGATTGTGAAATCGAAGTAGTGGTTGAGAAAAACTTTTAGAAGTGCTTTTTACAGGTATTTGAAGAACGGTTTTCTCAAAATACAGAGGAAACTCTGTCAAAATTTTTATAAAATTTGCGGAAAACTAAAATGGCCAAAAATATTAATTAGTTTTAATTTCAACTAAATGTTTTAAATTCTTATTAGAAATGCTCACCACTTGTCAAAAATAAGAAAATTGTTTTAAAATCCCTTGTAGGATACTTAATGAGTTATCGGTAGGTGAAGTGCGGTAGTTCATTAGGTATTCTACGGGATCATGTTATGCCTTACAGAGGGGTAAGGTGTGACATGTTTTAGTGGTATCAGAGCAAATTTTTGAAGTATGTTTTAACATATAAATTTGTGTCTTTCTTGTTAAGTACAACTGCTCAATGTCCATAATTGTTACATACAATGCATTACATCATGAATATGAACTAACGGAGGGAAATCTTCATGTGTTACTTGTTCAGGAGATACCCTAACTTCAGCCTGAAATGGAAGAAGGGGATCGCTCGCTTGAGCAAATTGCTGAAGCTGAGGCACAAGGGGAAGCCCCAGCTTTACCGAATGTCAGTGGGTCAGTAGCACCAGCCCCACAAATGCCGCAGTTCCCTGCACAATTCGCACAGCAGATGGCTGCGATGTTTCAACAAATGGCTGGGGGTATGCCCGTTCAAACTCCACCACAACCACCTGTGGCACAACCATTGCCTCCAGCCAGACAATATGATAAATTATTGAAGTATGGGGCTGCAGAATTTAAGGGTACAGTGGACCCTTTGGAGGCAGAGCAATGGCTTGAAAGAATGGACAGAGTATTTAAGAAGCTGCACTGCCAAGATGAACTGAAATTTGAATACTCTGTGTCGCTACTGCAAGGGGATGCGTATGACTGGTGGAAGACCATCCCCACGCTGGTCGAACCACCATCTTGACTGGATGACTTCATCGAGAGTTCGCAGAAATACATCCTGCATGCATATGTTGATCAGAAACTGCAAGAATTTTTGAGCTTAAAACAAGGGAACCGATCAGTGGCGGAGTATGAGAGGGAGTTCTCCCGCCTGAGTCATTATGCTGAGAGTCTCCTTACTACCAGTAAGGCAAGATGCAAGAGATTTGAGACGGGTTTGAAGCCCAGCATAAGGATGCAAGTTGTGGGATTTCGACACAAAGAACTTCTCGTAACTTATGTCCCAAGCACTTGAACTGAAAGAGTTGAAGGTATAACCCAATGAAGGAAAAAGTCGAGAAATCAGAAAAAGACAAGGGGGAAAGATCAGTTGAACAGAGTTCTGGTGCTACCTCTGGAAAGAAAAAGAAGTTTAGTGGACCCAGCAGGGGTCGAGGTGGAAGATTTGGTAGAGGCAGATTTTCCGGACAGAGACCCCTAGGTCCGCCAGCAGCTGAGCAGGTTCACATTCCGCCCACCGTGAGACTTGTGGCAAGATTCATGGGGAGTGTTATTGGGCCACCGAGCCTGCTTTAATCTGCGAGGCAAGGGTCATTTAGCAAGAGACGTACTAGTGCTCCGAGATATGGTCCACTCTCCTACACGCCGAGGATCTATTCGCAGTCCCGCTCCTGCAGGTTCACAATCGGGCAGAGGAAGAGGCAGAGGTAGAGGCACCGCCTGGTAGTCGTGGGCACAATTGGTCGGGCCAGACAAGGAAGTGCTTCAACTGAATCTACGCAATGAAACAATGAGAAGAGGCCGAGACTTCGATGTGGTAGCTGGTACATTCTCTATCTCTGATCAAGAAGTATTTGTATTGTTTGATCCGGGTTCAACCCATTCATATGTTAGTGCTAGCATAGTTTGTTCACTTGCTGTTCCATGTGTGCAAATGGGTTTTGAAGTACTAGTAACTAGTCCGTTAGGACAAGAGGTCCGGGTCAATAGAATCTATAGAGATTGTCCTTTGGTGATCCAAGGACATGTTTTCCTGTCAGACTTGATTGAAATGCCCTTCAGAGAGTATGATATTATCTTGGGCATGGATTGGTTAGCTGCATCATGCTATGATTGATCAGAGACTCAAGACAGTCACTTTGGTCTCCCTTTGTACGGTGATGTGGTAATACACGGGAGAGGCATTTATCGCCATCAAACATCATTTCGGCTGCACTAGCCAGAAGGATGATTAAAAAGGGGTGTGAAGCATACTTGGCACATGTGATAGACACCCAGGTGGGGAGTCCAGCACTAAGGGACATCCCTACGGTATGTGACTTTCCGGATGTATTTCCTGATGAATTGCCAGGATTACCTCCAAAGAGAGGTGCGATTTGAAATTGATGTTATGCTCGGTGTGGACCCAATCTCCATAACGCCATATAGAATGGCACCGCAGAATTGAAAGAGTTGAAAGTGCAATTGCAAGAGTTGCTTGACAAGGGCTTTATCCGCTCTAGTGTGTCACCTTGGGAGCGCCAAAGATTGTTTGTAAAGAAGAAGGATGGCACTCTCCTGTTATGCATTGATTATCTCAGCTTGAATAAGGTGACAATAAAGAATAGATATCCATTACCCGCATTGATGACTTGTTTGATCGCTTGAGGTGCAACATGTTCTCCAAAATTGACTCGAGATCGTTATTATCACCGAAAGTACAAGAGCAAAGTATTTCTAAATCGCCTTCGTAACCCGCTATGGCCATTATGAGTTCTTGGTCATGCCATTCGGGTTAACTAATGCTCCGGCTGCTTTTATGGATCTGAAGAACACTATTTTTAGACCATACCTCGATCAGTTTGTTGTGGTATTCATATATGATATATTGGTCTCTTCGAGGAATGCATAAGAGCATGATAGACATCTGCGGATTGTACTGCAGACTATGAGAGAGAAATACTATATGCCAAATTGTCGGGTGTGAATTTTGGCTGAAAGAAATATCTTTTTGGGGCATGTAGTATCGTAAGAGGGCATTAAGGTAGATCCAAGTAAGATTGAAGTCGTCCCACTGGAGGCCACCTAAATGTCACGTAGATTCGTAGTTTTCTGGTTTAGCCGATACTACCGTAGATTTGTGAAGGATTTTCCATGTTGGCATCTCCATTGACCAAGCCGCTTAGAAAAGATGTTAAATTTCAGTGTACGGTTATATGCCTACAGAGTTTTGATGAATTGAAGAGATGTTTGATCAAGCTCATTCTAACTTTACCTACTCCGTAAAGAGTACACAGTTTATAGCGATGCTTCTCACAATGGGTTAGGTTGTGTGTTGATGCAAGATCGAAATGTTATTGCCTATGCATCACGCCAGCTAAAACCGCATGAGAGGAATTATCCGACACATGATTTGGAGCTTGCAGCCATTGTGTTTGCTCTTAAGATCTGGAGACATTATTTGTATGGGGAGAAGTGCTACATCTACACAGATCATAAGAGTTTAAAGTATTTGGGCACCCAGAAAGAGCTGAATTTGAGACAGAGGAGATGGTTAGAGTTGATAAAAGACTATGATTGTCTGATAGACTATCAGCCAGGGAAAGCTAATGTTGTGGCTGATGCCTTAAGTCGCAAGACTATGGCAAGTCTACGGGTTACTCCTTTGTCTTTGGTACATGAGTTGAGATCATTGCATGCCAGCTTAGAGATTAACGATGATGGGCAGACAGCGGTTGCATGGCATGTACAGCCAGTGTTGATTGATCAGATTAGAATGGTCGCCGTAATGATCAAGTATCGAAGTTGATGGAGGAAGTCCGACAGGCAAGAAACCGAATTCTCACTCGAGATGATGGTCTATTGCTACACCAGGCGTAATGTGTGTTCCTAATGATGTTGAATTGAGGAGGATCATTTTAAAGGAAGCACATGAGTCTCCTTTTGCCATGCACCCTGGTGGTACAAAAATGTATAGAGGGCTAAAGGAGCATTACTGGTGGATGGGTATGAAAAGAGATGTGGCAGAGTTTGTATCCAAATGCCTAACTTGTCAGCAAGTAAAGGCAGAGCATCAAGTACCCACTGGTTGTTACATCCACTACCGCACGTGAGTGGAAATGGGAGAGAATAACGATGGATTTTGTGATGGGACTTCCGAGGACACGTAAGAGTCATGATGCGCTTTGGGTCATTGTTGACAGATTGACTAAATCGCTCATTTTCCGCCAAATCCGATGGACTACGCTTTAGAAAGATTGGCCAAGTTATACATCGATGAGATTGTGAGATTGCATGGAGTGCCGATTCCATCGTGACGCATGCAGATCCTAGGTTCACTTCTAGATTCCGGGTAGTCTTCAGAGAGCCCTAGGAACTAGATTGAACTTCAAGATCGCATTCCACCCACGCATGATGCATGGCCACCGAGAGGGTAATTCAGATCTTGGAAGACATGCTACGGGCTTGTGTGATTGAGTTTGAGGGTAGTTGGGATACACACTTGCCTTTGATTGAGTTTGCTTATAACAACAGCTATCAATCAAGCATTGGGATGCCTCCATATGAAGCTTTGTATGGCAGAAAATGTAGAACCCCGTTGTGTTTGTATGACGGGTGAAAGAAAATGATTGGACCCAAATTGTTCAACAGATCAAGAGAAAATCAAGGTGATCGTGGGTCGACTTAAACCGCATCGACCGTCAAAAGTCCTATGTTGATTAGAAAAGAAGGGATATTGAGTATGCAGTGGTAGAGAAGGTTTTACTAAAAGTTTCTCCTTGGAAGAGAATTATGAGATTCGGCAGAAAGGGGAAACTGAGTCCTCGTTTTATCGGGCCATATGAGGTTCTAGAAAGAGTGGGTCCTTTGGCATATCGGTTGGCACTACCTCCAGAGTTGGAGAAGATACATAATGTTTTTCATGTGTCTATGTTGAGGAGGTACCGATCAGACCCATCTCATGTACTACCAGTAGAAGAAATAGAAGTTAATCCAGACCTCACATATGAAGAAGAACCCATAAAGATTCTGGCTTATGAGGTGAAGCAACATGAATAAGCAGATACCGTTGGTAAAAGTGCTGTGGAACCATCATTCGGGCCAAGAAGCTACTTGGGAACGAGAGGAGGACATGAGGAGACAACACCCACAGCTGTTCAGAGATTGATACCAGGTAAAAATTTCGAGACGAAATTTATTTAAGGGGGGGAGAATTGTAACACCCCCGTTGTATAGCCTGGTATATTTAATGGGATTAGGGCCACACTTAAGACAATTTGAGAAGCCATAAACAAAAATAATTAGTAATGTTTAATTAGTTAACTATAAATAAGACTAACTGAACATAAGAGGTTAAACGAGCCGAGAGTCACAAATGATGAGTGACCTCCTGAACGATCACAAGTCGCTTTTAAACTCAAATTTTCGAACCATAAAAAGTGACGCCATGGTCCTTAGGACCCTTATGAACACAAAGTGGAAAAGAGAAAATCATGAAAAGAATCTGTTAAGCTACCAAATAATTAGGTCGTGGAGCCGAAAGAAATATTGGATTATTTGCAAACCAGATGAACCTGAGAGGCAATTTGGTCAATTGACCGAGAGTCGACTCGACCTAATCACAAATAAAATCGGAGAAAAGAAAATTTCGAATCGAGAATTAAATTAAAGAACTAATAAAAAAAAAAAGAAAAAAAAAGAAGAGAAAATGAAAAAGTTGAAAAGTTGATGACATCATCATGATGATGTAACTATGACTTCATAATTAATTTTAATTTAATTAACTAATTGACTAAGTCAAATTAAAGACTAAAAACAAAATTGAAAAGCCAAATTTTTTACTTCTTCTTCTTTCTTTTTTCTCTCTTTCCCGTAACTCCCTCCTCTCCCTCTCTTTTATATTTTGTTTCACCATTAAAACTTAGATTTAAGCTTCTTAAACTTTAGATTTCACCCCCTAATCCTTGAAAATAATTATAGAAACCATTAAATTGACCATCAAGAAGAAGATTTGGAGCAAGAAATTAAAAGAATTTGAAGATTTGAGGAAGATTGAAATTCAAAGTTTAAGGTTAGTGAATTTAAAATTGAAAATTATGTTTAATATTTGTGTTCTTGTTGTATGTAACTTAGATCTTAACTTAAAATAAAATGAAATTAATTGTAGGAGGACTAAACCTGGATTTTGATCAGCTAGGGTTTGATATGTAAGTGCATGAATTTGATTAGATTATAAGTGTAGGCAAGCTTATATGAAGGTAGATGTGATGTTGGTATGCTTAAATGTGATTAAATGAAACAATTTAGTGTGATTAGGGTTTCAATGCTAGGGTTAGTGAACCAAAATTTGGAGAAATGCATAAATGGCATGTTTGACCTATTATGAAGTGAAATAATGGTCAATTATGATCAAATGGATTGTGTGGGAATGGTAGGAAATTAAACCAAATTCGTAGGTTAATGGTCATGCTGCTGGCAGCATGACCAAACCCACTTTGAAGGACCAAAACTCAAATTTTACAAGTCCAATTGATATGCCACCAATTGGAGATGAAAATAGACATAAAAGAGCACAATTTTCATTAAGGAACCATAGCCAAAAACTAACCAAAACTTGGTGAAACAATTGAACAAAGTGAGTTGATAGCAGGCTGCCACTGCACTAAACTGACCAAATGAACAGTAACTGTTCATTTGGTCATAACTCGAGCTAGGTAGGTCAAATTGACCTGAAATTTTACCAGAAATTAGATATGATATATACCTAAAACTTTCATGAAGAACACCAATCCAAATTAGGCCATTAACTCATTCAAATTATTGAGCAAACTTAAATTTACTGTACTGAGATTCTGCAGAATTTTCATTGAGCAGCAATGTTTGGATGGCTATAACTCTATCTAGAAAACTCGGATTTAGGCGATTCTTGAACCGATGGAAACCTAAGACATAGTAAAACATTTCATATGAAGAAAGTGAGACCCAATTATGAACTTAACTTAATCAAATTATTAACCAAAGTTGGACCAAAAATCTGCCAGCACCAAAATCTTAGTATGAACAGTACACGTGAACAGTAAATTTATTTTGGCCATAACTTGAGCTACAAAACTCCGATTGAGGTGATCCAAAAATGAGAATATACTTAAGACAATAAGGAACATTTTCTATGAAGGAAGTTTTGTCAAATTTCAACAGTAGACAGACCAATGAAACAGTGCAACTTCGGAGAACCAAAATCGAAAATTGGCAATTTTGCCAAAATGACCAAAGCTTTAAACAAATGACCAAAACCAACAAGTTTGGTGACCAAAATGTGGTATGTGAGTGAAGTTGGAGTTCCCATACCTATTAAGCCTTAGAAAGTCAATAATTTGACTTGAATAGTGCAATGAATAGTAACCCGAAACACAAAATTTTGAGAACGTCGAATTTAACACGTTAGAGCTAGCTAAATGTGAAGTTAAGTTTATTTTGGATTTATTTTAAGTTTTAGTACTGAAACATTGGAAAATTTCGTGTTTCAGTGGAAAAATACCGACAGAACTCCGAGGAGTCGAGTCAAGGCCAACAAAGCGACTGCTTGAGGTTTGTGCACAACATATACTTTTATAATCATCTTTTGCATAATATTTTGAATAATGTGAAATATTGGATTATAGCATTTTTATGATGTTTGATTTAAATTGTGAAAGTTATTGTGTATATTTGAAATGACAATGTTTAGCAAATTGTTAAGATAAGTTTTGAAACCACAGTGTCATGACCATATATTTGAACACCTCACTAGCACGACTAGTGGGGGTAATTAGTTTCGGATTTTGATTCCTTCTCCGGAGAAGTGTTGAGGTGTGCCAAGAGAAGAGGATGTGAATGGATATCCATATATTTGAGCTAGCTAGCCTTGTGATATGATTTCTCTTTAGCCTCGGCTATTGAGATTCTATTTGTTTCGAATGGCGTGATCTAACTGTGGGTTTTATGAAATGTGTTTTGATACTTTGAAATGAACTTGGTTTACATGTAAAATCTTACAATGCATGATTGTATTAAATTTTCATGTTTAGCCAAATTTTTGAATGAATGTGCTTTAAGTTTTGCATAAAGATTATTTTAGTATATTGTGCACCATCGAGTCCTAGTACTCAATGATAGCTTTATTCGCCGCAGTACAGACTAGAGGAGCACAGATCGAGTCATTTGAGGTGTGTGAAGTCATCACTTAAAGCCTTCTGTATAATTTATACCCTAATCAGTAAATACTTCTTTTGATGTATATATTGCACATAAATGTATGGACATGTAAAAATGGGTCTTGAGCACTTGTACACAAATTTGTATGAAGTTTGTAATAAAGTTTAGTTTGTGAATCTTTTGATATATATTTGTAAGGTTGTGTATAAATAATTTTGTTTTTAATGAAATATCAATGATATTGATTGATGATTTTGAGAATTATTGAACTTGTGAATTTTGAGAAATTGATTGAGTTTGATTGTGAAATCGAAGTAGTGGTTGAGAAAAACTTTTAGAAGTGCTTTTTACAGGTATTCGAAGAACGGTTTTCTCAAAATACAGAGGAAACTCTGTCAAAATTTTTATAAAATTTGCGGAAAACTAAAATGGCCAAAAATATTAATTAGTTTTAATTTCAACTAAATGTTTTAAATTCTTATTAGAAATGCTCACCACTTGTCAAAAATAAGAAAATTGTTTTAAAATCCCTTGTAGGATACTTAATGAGTTATCGGTAGGTGAAGTGCGGTAGTTCATTAGGTATTCTACGGGATCATGTTATGCCTTACAGAGGGGTAAGGTGTGACAGAGATAGTCCCTAATGAAGTTGAAAGGTGCAAGAGATTTGAAGAGGGACTAAATGATAACATCAAGATCCAGCTCACTGCCTTGGGAATCACAGAATTTAGCAAGTTAGTGGAAGCTGCAATAAGGGTTGAAAAAGTGAGAATCAGTGAGCAGACCAGAAGGGATAGACAGCAGAAGAGGGGCCTGTGTCTAGTTCAGCCGCATCCGGGAAGAGGTTCAAAGGTCCACCGCATGCAGTTTAGGTCACCACATGGTCGTGGTCGGGCCTCAGGGGCCCAGGCCACAGTTCACCCCTAGGAGAGGTCAGTCCACACCATCAGTGGGCAGCTCTCCAGGGATGGGGTTCAGGGGACCAGCCCCAACATCTTCTGCATGTCCACACTATCTGAAATGGCACAAGGGAGAGTGTTGGAGAGTAACTGGTGCCTGTTTAAGATGTGGGTCGACAGAGCATCAGCTGAGGAACTGCCCACGTAGAACTACTACAGCTACTCCAACACAAGCGCATGCACTGCTCCGCACTACGCAGAGGTAGAAAATCTAGTAAGTCGACGCGGTGGGACCATCACGAGGCTGCATTCCGAGCCAGAGAGGCCGGATAATGCACCACTGCCAGAAATTATGCCCTGAGAGCTCAGGAGGAGCAAGATGCCCCGGACGTCATCAGGGGTACGTTCTCCCTCTACAATACTCCTGTGCATGCATTGGTGGATCCAGGATCCACTCATTCCTACATTTGCATCAACTTACCCGTAGAAAGGGGGATACTAATAGGGGAGAGTGACCAAGACATTCTGGTCACTAATCCATTGGGTCACAGTGTAGTGGTGAACAAGGTATACAAGGGTTGCCCGTTAAGGATTCAGGGGTATGAATTCTTGGCCGACCTGATTGAGTTACCCTTCCACGAGTGTGACGTGATTTTGGGAATGGACTGGTTGTCACGTCATTAGGCAATAGTTGATTACAAATTCAAGAGAATTTCTCTAAAAACTTCAGAGGGTAATGAGATCACAGTTGTGGGGGAAAGGACAGATTTCTTGTCCAATGTCATCTCAGCCACCGTTGCAAGAAGAATGATGAGAAAAGGCTGTGAAGCCTACCTAGCACATGTGGTGGATACTAGGCAGGCTAAGCCAAACCTGGGTGACATACCCACAGTAAGAGATTTCCCAGAGGTATTTCCCGAAGAGTTGCCTGGTTTGCCACCAGAAAGGGAAGTTGAATTTGCTATTGAGACACTGCCGGGTACAGCACCCATTTCCATTGCTCCTTATAGGATGGCACCCACGGAATTGAGGGAGTTGAAAACTCAGTTGCAAGAGTTGCTTGATAAGGGGTTCATACGCCCCAGTGTGTCACCATGGGGAGCTCCAGTGCTGTTTGTAAAGAAGAAGGATGGGACTTTGAGGCTTTGCATTGATTACCGGCAGTTGAATAAAGTGACTGTGAAGAACAAATATCCGTTGCCTAGAATTGATGATCTGTTTGATCAGTTGAAGGGAGCAGGAGTATTTTCTAAGATTGATCTCAGATCAGGGTATCATCAGTTGAGGGTGAAGGATGCAGATGTGCCAAAGACTGCATTCAGGACCCGGTATGGGCATTATGAGTTTCTGGTGATGCCCTTTGGCCTAACAAATGCACCAGCAGCATTTATGGACCTTATGAACCGTATCTTCCATCCATACCTAGATCGGTTCGTAGTGGTCTTTATTGACGATATTTTGGTGTATTCCAAGACCAGTGAAGAACATGATGAGCATTTGAGGATTGTTTTGCAAACCCTGAAGGAAAAGAAGCTGTATGCTAAGTTGTCCAAGTGTGACTTTTGGCTGAATGAGATTGCATTCCTTGGACACATAGTGTCAGCTGATGGGATTAGGGTGGATCCCAAGAAAATAGAAGCAGTGATGGAATGGAAGCCTCCCAGGAATACAACTGAGGTCAGAAGCTTCTTGGGGCTAGCTGGATATTACAGGAGATTTGTGAAGGGATTTTCTTTAATAGCTGCTCCAATGACCAAGTTGTTACACAAGAATGTTAGATTTGACTGGAATGATAAGTGTCAGACCAGTTTTGAGAAGTTGAAGGCTATGTTGACAGAGGCACCAGTGTTAACACAGCCAGTGTCAGGAAAAGACTTTGTGGTCTATAGTGATGCCTCACATAATGGGCTAGGGTGTGTATTGATGCAAGAGGGAAAGGTGGTCGCTTATGCTTCTAGGCAGCTAAGGCCACATGAACAGAATTACCCTACCCATGATCTAGAGCTTGCAGCAATTATCTTCGCACTGAAGATATGGAGGCATTACTTGTATGGTGAAAAGTACTACATTTACACAGACCACAAAAGCCTGAAATATTTGCCAACTCAGAGGGAGCTCAACCTTAGACAGAGGCGATGGATTGAGTTCCTGAAGGATTATGATTGTGTGATTGACTACCATCCTGGGAAGGCAAATGTAGTTGCTGATGCTTTGAGCAGAAAGTCCATCACAGCTTTGAGATCATTGAATGCCCGTCTATCTTTGATTCGAGATAGAGCTATTTTGGCTGAGTTGCAAGTGAGGCCAAACCTGCTACAGCAGATTTTAGATGGGCAGAAGGTGGATGAGAAGCTAATGGCTATTATGAGCAAAATCTCAGAGGGAAAAGCAACTGACTATGAGGTGAAGGCAGATGGGTGTCTGTATTACAAAGGAAGACTGTGTGTACCAGATGATGGGGAATTGAAGGCCAGTATTCTAAAAGAGGCACAAACCAGTGTATATGCTATGCACCCAGGAAGTACAAAGATGTATCGTGATCTGAAGCTTCAGTATTGGTGGCCTGGTATGAAAAAGGACATAGCTGACTATGTGACTAAATGCTTGACATGTCAGCAAGTCAAGGCAGAACATCAAGTTCCATCAGGATTGCTACAGCCTATACGCATACCTGAATGGAAATGGGATCGGGTCACCATGGATTTTGTAAGTGGTCTACCTCTCACTCGGAAGAAACATGATGCAGCATGGGTGATAGTTGATAGATTGACGAAGTCAGCACACTTTCTGCCGATTAGACCGACTACTCACTAGAGAAGTTAGCAGAATTGTATATTAGTGAGATAGTTAGACTGCATGGAATTCCACTTTCCATCATATCTGATCGAGACCCAAGGTTCACATCGAGATTTTGGAAGAAGTTGCATGAGTCCTTGGGTACACAACTCCACTTCAGCACAGCTTTCCATCCTCAGACGGATGGGCAATCAGAAAGAGTAATCCAGGTAAACAATTGAACCAATTGAATTAATACAAATATTGAACTGAAATGATAACAATAACATGAAATATATGTCTGGTCCTTGAGGATATCTTTGAGGAGTTGTGTCATTGAATTTGAGGGAAGTTGGGATAGATACCTCCCATCGCGTAATTTGCATACAACAATAGCTACCAAGCTAGTATCCAAATGGCCCCATATGAAGCAATCGTATGGGAGGAAATGTAGAACTCAGCAGGCCGGGTGAATTGGGCGAAGACAAATGGTAGGGCTGCACAGTGAAACAGCCGAGGAGAAGGTAAAATCAATCAAAGCCAACTTAAAGGTTGTCTCGCATGCATGTAAATCTTATGCCGACCTGAAGAGAAAAGAAATAGAATATGTGGTTAGCGACAAAGTGTTCCTCAAGGTGTCACCGTGGAAGAAAGTACTGAGGTTTGGAAGAAAAGGTTAGTTAAGCCCTAGGTTCATTGGCCCATATGAAGTCATTGAACGTGTGGGTCCAGTGGCCTATAGGCTAGATTTACCACCGTGGACAAGATTCACAATGTGTTTCACGTATCCATGCTCGTAAGATACTGTCAGATCCTTCACATGTCATCTCCAGAGAAGAAATTGAAATACAACCGGATTTGACATATGAAGAAGAACCTCTACTGATCCTAGCTCTGGGAAGTAAAAGAGTTGAGGAACAAGCGATTCCATCGTGAAAGTGCTTTGGAGGCACCACAACACCGAGGAGGCAACTTGGGAAAGTGAAGAGACGATGAGGCAACAGCCTCAACTGTTTGCATCGTAAATTTCGAGGACGAAATTTAAATTAGAGGGGAAGAGTTGTAACACCCTCCCGGTAACAACTCCGTACATTCTACTGTTCCAGTGACCGGTGTCGGTCCGGACAGCTAGAACGTCCGGAAAAATAATTAAACTTAAGTGAGGAACCATAATTAACTCAAATATTAATGAGAAAAATTTAGTAAAAATTTTAGAAATAAAATACAACCAAGTTAACGAGCCGGTGCCCTAGCGAGGGGTAAACCAGAGGGAAGTTGCGGTTCTCGCAACGAGGAGCCCTAGACCAGGGGGAAAAATTATAAAATAATTTTTGGGACTCCAGAGAAGGGTCATTGAGGTTCCTATGGCATTAGAATGCCAAGAAAATACCTAGGAAAATTTTTCAATTGGTACAAACAATTTTGACCCGTTGAGCCGAACGGAGGGCATTTTGGTCATTTCGCCTTCAGAGGTGATTTTTGGCCGACTTGTCCAGCTAAGTAAATAATTAATATGACATAAAATATGAATAAACATTGCTAGAAATTAAATTGAAGATGAGTAGTGGAGGAAAGAAAAGAAAGTGAGGAAAAAGCTTATTTATGACATCATGGAGATGTCATTAAGAAAACTATGACCAATCACAATTAAGTAACCATTTGACTAACTAATAAAAGAGATAATTGAGACTAAAAAATAAAAGAAAAACCAGCAGCCACCTCTTTCCATTTCAGCCGAAACCCTTACCCATAGCCAACCTCCATTGCCAACTTCCATCAAGCTTATTTTCTCTCTTCTTTTCACCATAAACCCTAAACCCCTTTCATTAAAAGTTGTCCACTCATCTTGGGAGAGTGTTTGGCAGCCTAGAAAGTGAAGGAAAGTAAATATTTAACTTGGAAAAAATCTGCCCTATTCAAGGTTAGTGCATTAGATACCTAAAACTCTTTATTTTTATGATTTGTAACTTGAATTGAGTAAGAATTGTAACTAAAATGAACAAGAATTATGTGTATACATACTACGAATTTTCGGCAGCCCTTGTGAAGGAATTATTTTGATTGTTTTGATGGACTTAGAGTGAACTAGAGCTTATGTTTAAAGTGTATACATATACATATACAAAGAATGAAAGAGTTAAATAAGGAATTTGTGAAAACTCATATGGGAATTAGGGTTTTGAGAAGTGATAAATTGTCTTGGCTTAGGAAATTGTTAGAGAACATTTTAATGGTCAATTAGTGACTATTTTAGGTAAGTTGAGCACAATTTGGACTGAAAAATAGTATTGCAAAGTAAAGATGTAGGCTGCCCTAGGACAGCAGTAGAGGGACTGAAAATTCAGTCCACTTGGACTGCCATAACCTGGGTTGTGTTGGTCCAATTGGTGTTTGGCTAATTGGACATGAAACTAGGCTTATAATGGCACATTTTTTCTGAAGAAACCATGCCCAAATGACCAAAGCAAGAGGACCAAAAGTTGGCCCCAATCCGGATACCCTGCAACTGATTCTGCAGAATGACCAAATGAACAGTAACTGTTCATTTGGCCATAACTCACTGTAGATTTGGTCAATTGACCTGAAATTTTTACAGAAATAAGTTAAGACATAGAAAAACAACTTTCATGAAGGAACCTACCCCAAATTATGGCCAGAACCCACCCAACCAAGTGACTTTATTTACTGTTCATGTTACTGTAGATATGGTCAATTCTGCAGATTGGCAATCCTGCCAGCTGTGGTTTTTGAACCATATCTAGAGCTACAAAACTCCAAATGGAGTGATTCAAAAAATAAAATTCAACTAGACAAAATAAGGAACAATTTTCATGTTTGCCATTTCTTCAAATTCTCACAGCAACAGTGCTTAATGGAACAGTAAACATATGCTTCAAAAACTGAAATTTCTGCCCTCTTAGATTTAAGTTGAGAAATGGAAATGGCAATCAATTCCAACAAGTTTTAAATACAAAATGTGGTATGTTTGGGGTGTTAAAACTAATACACCTATTTTCTATCCAAAAGTCAATATTTTTGTTGACCAATGAGGTGAATAGTGACACCAAAACTTGAAATTCACAAATTGAAGAATTTAAACGTTTCAAATGCCCTAGTATACCTAACAAGATTGGTTTGGATAGTTTGGCATGCCAATAGGGTTCAGTTAGCAGTACTGCACATGGCAATATGCCATTCTGTGATTTCATGGCTTTTAGCCATTCTGACTTTGCATTGAGATTTGGCCTTGTGCCTGAGATTATTTACAGCTTTGTAACTGTTCTGTTGCACACCGGGAGATGCATATGTGACCGATGGTGTGACGGCCCGAGGTACTAGATACCCAGTGCCAGTTTACCCGTTATCCAGTCCAGTCATCTAGTGTAGGTTACTTGGGGCAACCAAATGAATAAAAGTGGACAAAATAAATGATATACAAATACCAAACAAATAAAACATATACATACACTACACATTTAATTTTCTTGCTATTTCTTTTATTTTATTATTGCACCACTAAGCATTATTGCTTAGCGCGTTGCTTTTGCCACGCGTAGGTTCTGGAGATACAGATCGTGCCCAATGAGACCGCAGACTGGGTGAGTTCATCCTGTAGCTCTGCACAGTGTCCGTGTCACCTCACTACCTGCAGTGCATTGGTAGGACACTAGATGTCATTTTGTCATTTTGTAATTAAATTTTTATTTTCTCATATGTATTTAGGATTTATGTAATGTATTTTGAGGTTCATGTAAATAATAAAGATTTATGGTTATATATGGAAGTAATTTGAGTATTTAATTGTTGTTTATATATGAGAACCCTGAGAAATGGATGGTTGAGAAATTGAAAAATTGTTGAGACTCTATTGATGAATTGAAGTTGGGATTGTTTGGAAATTATTTGGAAGTGTTTTTAACAGGTTCCGAAGAACTGTTTTCTCCATTTTTAGCCGGTACTCTGCCGGATTTTCTTTAAAATTTTCGGAACCTCAAATAAGTAATAATTTCGGTAAATGGCTTAAAATAAATTATATTTCACAAATTATATTCAAAAGCATGATATAAATCAATTGAGGTATATTAGAGTGTTAAGACACCGTGTGACATTACTTACTCGGGTATACTGTACACGGGTAAGGGGTGTCACAGGGGGATTTTTTTTAACTTCTATTGTCCTCTACAAAGAGTTAGATTTGAGGACAAATCCTTTTTAAGAAAGGGGTATGATGTGCCTAAGTATGAGGCATGTTCAAACTCCTTAATTGGTAATTCTAAATTCCATGGCAATAAGCATGATTACTTGAAGGTATACGGTAATCACATTATATACATGAATATGGGTTGTACAAGTAACGTTAATCTAAGCTTTTTTGGAGTTAGGAAAATAAGACTTGAAAGAGGCCCAAACAGGAGGTCCATGTTTAATTAGCTTTAAGGGCCTTGGAATAACACATGGAGGTCTAATATGAATAAAATAGCATCTAGAAAATTAGAGGAGCCAAAGTGCCATTTTAAAAGTCCTATTTCAGATTGGGGATGGTTTCCTACAAAGTAACAACTTGCCTACTTAGTGTCCTACTGGTTAGGAATCCTTATCTACTAATCTTAAGCACTTAAAAGGAGAAGTTGACATTAAAAATGGTGTTCTCATTCTTCAAATTCGTCCATGATGTTGCTACCTACTTTGGAAGACTTCTTTCTTACTTAGATGTGTAATTTCATGCCTATTCTATAAGGTTTTGACCAAGTCAATAAGGGTGGCTCCAAATAGAATCCAATCATAACAATATCTTACTCTCCTACTTTATTTCCTATTTACTTTATATCTTTTAATTACTATAAGTTTTCCTATTTAGTTTTGACTGTTTGTTTTAATTTGTAATCCTAGTAGGAGAAGGATTTCTTGCAATGCCTATAAATAGGCACACGCATTATGTAAACTTAACTTGATTTTGAGATTAATACAATTAGAAACTTTGAGCTTGTTTATCCATACACTTATCTCTTTGAAGTGACATGTAAATCTTGAGTCTTATCACCTTTGGTGTGGCGACTTGATTGTACTTCATTCTTTGGGGTGTGTTGCTTATCAAAAATTGAAGTTCAAGACTTGGTGGCAAGGATTCTTATCCAAAGAGACTTCAAGTTAATTTTCTATTTGTTCTACCTTTCTTTTTGTCAAACTCCATAGTTCATTTTCTTAACCATTTCATTCGCCTAATTTGTCCAAAATTACCAAACTTTTCTACTCTACCAAGATCTTTTCCTAACATTTATTGCGATCAAAAGTAACCTTAAAATACCACAAATAACTTGTTTTAGCTTCTGGAAGCTTGACCTTCAAGTTCAAACCCTAGTTTTTCTTAAAACGTAATTTAGGGGTTGTTAGTGAACCCTTATCAAACTTGTCCAAAATTTTTTCTAACCAGATAGACCCCATATTAAATTTCATGTTAAAATTTCATTATTTTGCCTAATAATCTAAAATTTCACCTAAAATCGCATCAATTGAAACTCTACTCTTAAATTTGTTTGATATTTTATCAAATCTTTCCAAACTCTTAGTTTAATCTTTAATATGATTATTTCATTGTTAAATAACCCTAAATGAACCGTAGGCAGTTCATCCTTTATTGTTTGTTTGCTTTAAAATCAGTACTTCATGCTCTGTGCGTCCTTTCAAGCACTTCATTACCACCAATTTACAATTACTTTTTATGAATAAATTTATAAAATAATTTATTTATATAATTTTTATAATAATCTCCGCTATGCTGGAACAAGACTAGTTTATTATATATATAGAGAGAGATTCCTTTAAAAATATTTAATTTAACTTTTTTTCCTTAGTAGAGCCTTTGAACAAGGATTTAGAAGCTAAAAAATTATTAGTGTTTTGGCTAAAAGATGCCAATGTCCAGTTAAGAAGATACAGTAGTCGTTTTTGTTGTTGTATTTAATAATATAGTTTTATATTCATTTTTTTATATATTATACTTTCAAAATTGTACTACAAAATTTTATTAAATGATAAAATTTTTAATTAATCATAAATTTATTTGAAGTGTTAATAAATAAAATTTTTTAATAGTAACTCATAATTTTATATTTGATAAAAGATATAAAAACATATTATTTAATATTAAATTTTAAAATAAGCTGATTAATATATTTTTTTTATTATTTTATAAATGATTAAATATATATCTATAATATATATTTTAGGTTTGCCAAAAATGCACTTCATTAATTATATTATTTATAAAAATAGCGCTAAAAAATATTTTAACGATAAAATAATTGTTGCTAATTTACATATAACCGTCGCCAATTTCATTGGACGATGTCTATGCCGTCGCTAATAATTTTTCACCACATATGAAATTGTCTAGTATTTTTAGCTACAGTATTCATCACTAATTGTGTATTTGTGTGGCACAAAAATAGTTGCTAAAAACATTTAGGGACGACAGTTTCGTTGCTAATATTTTTATTATTTTTTACAACAAATATGTGAATTCTTGGCCAATGATATGGATTAGCGATAAGAATTTGTCACTAATTCATATTAAATTGTCAATAATAAGTTTTTTACTATAATAAAATTTTCATGAATTATATTTATATTTTATTAAATTATGAAAACAAAAACTCTTCAAATAATATATATATATATATATATATATATATATATATATATATATATATATATATATATATATATATATATATGTGTGTGTGTGTGTGTAATACGTTGTTTTAAATTTAATTTTAAATTTCATCTTAATAATTTTTTTCTTATCTATTATTTTTTACATATGATAACCAATTTTAATTTTTGTATAAAATAGAATGATAAACATTTTATAGTTGATATTTTACCTTACGAAATTATTATTGAAATATCAATAAGAACAATAAATTTAAAAATCTAAATTTAAGATATTTATAATTTATGTAAGATTTAATATTTATTTTAAAATTTATTATACATAAATATTATTATGTATTTGAAATTTTATTTTATTTATATATTAGAAGATGTAAGCGTTTTTATTTAAATGCAAAAAAGAAAATATCTTAAAGTAAGTTAATTAATAAATTTTATATATTTATAAATTTGGTCTCAAAGAGAAAGAATACGATTTTATCACAAACGAGACCAAACTTTATAATAAAATTTATTATATACATGCAACACATGTAGTAAAACTGAGATAGAGAAATAATGGGATTATCAAAAGCACTCTTAATTCTTTAAACTATGTATAATTTTATTTTTATTATTTAATTTAATTTTAAATTTATATAAATTCAAAATTCTTAATACTACTTGCATTTAATTTCTTTATTCAGCTTGCATTTGAACTTTGGTTAGAATCAACTATTAAAGAAAGTATAATGAAAACCAAAAATAAAAAAAGTACACATCTAATATAAAACCATTTCTTATTAAATTATAAAAGAAAAACATTATTAATAACTAGGATTATTTTCATTTATTATGAATTATTATTTAAGTCATCAAATATTTAAAAATTTCTATTGAAATAAAAGTTCTAAATCTATTAACTCCTACTTTGATATATAATTTCCTTTGATTTTAATATTTTTTTTTTTTATGTTGGAGAATATTTCTATTCTATTTAAATTTAGATTTCCTTTTTAGAGTTTTATTTATTGAGTTCTATTTCATGGATGCATATTTCTTTTATCATAGCTATTCACGTGTATATAATTCTATTATATGGTTTATTTAAATTTAACATGAGTAAGGACTTTATATCCATTCGAATACAAGCAAGTCTCTATTTAATATTTATACCTGTAATCCTATTGGAAGATAAGGATGACAATTGTTTTCAAATTTGATATGATCCGTCTTGCACCCAATCAATTTTCCCTAACCTATGTAGCGTGTAACACCCCCGTTTGCATAGCCTGGTAGATTTCACTGTTTCGGTGACCGGTGTCAGTCCGGACAATTAAGGAGATTAGAACAACACTTAAGACAACTTGAGAAGCCATAAACACAAATAATTAGTAATGTTTAATTAGTTAACTATAAATAAGAAAAACAGAACAGAAGAAGTTAAACAAGCCGAGAGTCACAGCGATGGGTGACCTTCTCGGAAACGACTGCGAAGTCATTTTAAACTCAAATTTCGAACCGTAAAATGTGACGCCGCAGTCCTTAGGACCCTTATGAACATAGTGGAAAAGAGAAGATCATGAAAAAGAACTGTTAAGCCAGTCAAATAATTAGGTCAGAGAGCCGAAAGAAATATAGAATTAATTGCAAACCGGGATGAACCGGAGAGGTGCAATTTGGTCAATTGACTCCGAGAGCTGACTTCTGACCTAACTGTTAAATAAAATCAGAGAAAAGAAAATTTCGGAATCGAGAATTAAATTAAAGAACTAATAGAAAATTAAAAAAAAAAGAGAAAATGGAAAAGTCAAAAGGTGATGACATCATGCATGACCTCATGCATGATGCCATAAAGAATAAAATTAATTTATTTACTTATTTGGATTTTTGGTCTTCCTAAAGAGATAAAAGACAAAATAAAAGAAAAGAAAAAAAAATCATTCTTCCACTTCAAATAAAAAACGTGCATCTCTCCTCTCTCTCTTTTTTCTCCTTAGTTTCCTCCATAGCCATGAAATTCAAGCTTTCAAAGCTTGAATCAACCCCATAAATTCCCCAAAAATTCCATTAAATTATGATTAAGCTTTGTTTGGGCTACTAGAAGAGGAGATTGAAGAAGCAAGAAAGAAGAAAAAAGGGAAGAAAATTAGTGATTGGAAAATCAAACAAAGGTTAGTATGTAAATTTGAATTCTTTTGTTAAATTTCTATGTTCTTAGTTTAATTAACTTAGAAAGTAACTTAAAATGAAACAAAAATAATTGTGAGGGACCAAAGCTGAATTTAGGCCAGCTAGGGTTTGATGTGTGTATGCATGAATTTGATTGAATTCAATATGTATGGAAGCTTAATTGAGTGATGGAGTGATGTTAGTATGATTTGAATTGGTTAAATGCAACAAAATTAGTGAGTTAGGGTTTTGAACATTAAGGTTTAGAGACCAAAAATGAAATTTTACAAGTCCAATGGATATGGGATCAATTAGGGATGAAAATAGGCACTAAATGACACAATTTTCATTTAGGAAGCCTGCCCAAAAAGTGACTAAAACCTAGTGAACATAGTGACTGAAGTTGAGAAATCGCAGGCTGCCACTGCACAAACTGACTAAATGAACAGTATTTGTTCATTTGGCCATAACTCGAGCTAGGAAGGTCTAAATGACCTGAAATTTTACCAGTGGTTAGATGAGATATAGACCTAAAACTTTCATGAAGAACACCAACCCAAATTATGCCATTAACCCAATCAAATTACTAAGCAAAGTTGGTGACCTGAATCTGCAAAACTGCAGATTGCCATATGAACAGTAAAGTTTCAATGCCTAAAAGACCTAAGTTTTGAGAAAGTGACCAAAACCAACAAGTTTGGTGACCAAAATGTGGTATGTGAGTGAAGTTGGAATTCCCATACCTATTAAGCCTTAGAAAGTCAATAATTTGACTTGAATAGTGCAGTGAATAGTAACTCAAAACACAAAATTTCAAGAACTTCGAATTTAGCATGTTAGAGCTAGGTAAAAGTGAAGTTAAATTTATTATTGGATTTATGCTAAGTTATGGTATTGAAACACTGTAAAATTGTGTGTTTCAGTTGAAAAGAATACCGGGAAAGAACCCGAGGAATCGAGTCAAGGCCAACAGGCGACTCGTTTGAGGTTTGAGCACAACGTATACTTTTTATAATCATCTTCTGCATACTGTTTTGAATAATGTGAAATATTGAATTATGGCATTCTTATGATGTTTGATTTAAATTGTGAAAGTTATTGGGTATATTTGAAATGGCATTGTTTAGCAAATTGTTAAGATAAGTTTTGAAACCACAGTGTCATAACCATATATTTGAACACCTCACTAGCACGACTAGTGGGGGTAATTAGTTTCGAATTTTGATTCCTTCTCTGGGGAAGTGTTGAGGTGTGCCAGTAGAAGAGGATGTGAATGGATATCCATATATTTGAGCTAGCTAGCCTTGTGTGTGATTTCTCTTTAGCGTCGGGCTATTGAGATTCTATTTGTTTCGAATGGCATGATCTAAATGTGGGTTTTATGAAATGTGATTTGATACTTCAAAATGAAATTGTTTGGGATTAAAATCTCATAATGCATGATTTGTACTTAATTCTCATATTCAGCCAAATTTTTGAATAAATGTAATTTAAGTTTTGCATCAAGATTATTTTAGTATGTTGTGCACCACTGAGTCCTAGTACTCAGCGATAGCTTTTATTGCTGTCGCAGATACAGAGACTAGAAGAGCAGCAGACTGAGCTGCTAAGGATTAAAGATCATTCTGCTTGAAGTTATCGGGTATAATTTATACCCTAATTGTAAATATTTCTTTTGATGTATATATTGCACATAAATGTATGGACATGTAAAAATGGGTCTTGAGCAGTTTGTATAAAATTTGTATAAAGTTGTAATATATATTGTAGTTTGAAATTCTCTTAATGTAAATTTTGTAATGATGTATCTAAATTGTTTTGTTTTTAATGAATTATGAATGGAACTATTTTATTTAATTTGAATGAAATGGATTGCTAGTATTTTGATGATCATTGGATAGTGGATTTGAAATTTGAAAGTTGATAAGTGTGTTGAGAAATTGATTGAGATTGAGTATGAAATTGAAGCAGTTGTTGAGGAAAATTTTTAGAAGTGCTTTTTACAGGTATTTGAAGAACTGTTTTCTCAAAATACTGAGAGGAACTCACAAAATTTTTATAAAATTTGTGTAAAAATAAAATGGGCCAAAAATAATAACTAGTTTTAATTTTAACTAAATGTTTTAAGTACTTATTAGAAAATGCTCACCACTTACCAAAAGTAAGAAATTGTTTTAAAATCCCTTGTAGGGTGCTTAATGAGTTATCGGTAGGTGAAGTTTGGTAGTTCATTAAGTATTCTACAGGATCATGTTATGCCTTATAGAGGGTTAAGGTGTGACATGTTTTAGTGGTATCAAAGCAAATTTTTGAAGTATGTTTTAACTTGTGAATTTGTGTTTTTCCTTGTTAAGTACAACTTCTCAATGTCCATAATTGTTACATACAGTGCATTACATCATAAATATGAACTAATGGAGGGAAATCTCCTTATGTTACTTGTTCAGGAGATACCCTACTTCAGACTGAAATGGAAGAAGGGGATGGCTCAGTTGAGCAGTCTGTTGAAGCTGAGGCACAAGGGGAAGCCCCAGCTTTACCGAATGTCAGTGGATCCGTAGCACCAGCCCTGCAAATGCCGTAATTTCCTGCACAGTTTCCACAATAGATGGCGGCAATATTTCAACAAATGGCTGGGGGTATGCCTATCCAAGCTCTACCCCAACCACCTGTGGCACAACCACTGCCTCCAGCTAGACAGTATGACAAGTTATTGAAGTATGGAGTTGCAGAATTTAAGGGTACAGTGGACCCTTTAGAGGCAGAGCAATGGCTTGAAAGAATGGACAGAGTATTTAAGAAGCTACATTGCCAAGATGAACTGAAGTTTGAGTACTTTGTGTCGCTACTGCAAGGGGATGCGTATGATTGGTGGAAGACCATCCCCCACAGCTTGGCTGAACCACCAGTGTTGACCTGGGATTACTTCATTAGAGAATTCAGATAGAAATACATCCCAGATGCATATGTTGACCAGAAATTGCAAGAATTTTTGAGTCTAAAACAAGGGAACCGATCGGTGGCAGAGTATGAGAGGGAGTTCTCCCGCCTGAGTCACTATGCGGGGAGTCTCCTTACTACCAGCAAGGCAAGGTGCAAGAGATTTGAGACGGGTTTGAAGCCCAGTATAAGGATGCAAGTTGTGGGATTTTGACACAGCAACTTCTCAGAGCTTATGCCTTAAGCACTTGAATTGGAGAGAATTGAATCAGAAGCAACCCCAGTGAAAGAAAAATAAGAGAGAAATCAGAAAAAGAAAAGGGAGGAAAAATTAGTTGAATAGAGTTCTGGTGCTACCTCTGGAAAGAGAAAGAAATTTAGTGGACCCAGCGGGGGTCGAGGTGGAAGATTTGGTAGAGGCAGATTTTCTGGACAGAGACCCCCTAGGTCTGGTCAGCAGTCGAGCAGGGGTTCACATTCTGCCCGCCCCTATGAGACTTGTGGCAAGATTCATGGGGGGGAGTGTTATTGGGCCACTGGAGCCTGCTTTAACTGCGGAGGCAAGGGTCATTTAGCAAGAGACTGCACTAGTGCTCCATCTTCGAGATATGGTCCAGCTTCTACTACTGTCGAGGGATCTATTTAGAGTCCTGCTCCCAGAGGTTCATAGTCTGTTGGCAACGAGAAGAGGCTGAGACTTCTGATGTTGTAGCCGGTACATTCTCTATCTCTGAGCAAGAAGTATTTGTGTTGTTTGATCCAGGTTCAACCCATTCATATGTTAGTGCTAGCATAGTTAGTTCACTTGCTGTTCCATGTGTGCAAATGGATTTTGAAGTGCTAGTAACTAGTCCGTTAGGACAAGAGGTCCGGGTCAACAGAATTTATAGAGACTGTCCTTTGGTGATCCAAGGACATGTTTTCCTATCAGATTTGATTGAAATGCCTTTCAGAGATTATGATATTATCTTGGGCATAGATTGGTTAGCCAGGCATCACGCCATGATTGACTGTAGACTGAAGACAGTCACTTTTGGTCTCCCTTTGTTCGGTGATGTGGTAATACATGGGGAGAGGCATTTACTACCATCAAATATCATTTCGGCTGCACTAGCCAGAAGGATGATCAAATAGGGGTGTGAAGCATACTTGGCACATGTGATAGGCACCCAAGTGGGGAGTCCAGCACTGAGAGACATCCCTACGGTATGTGACTTTCCGGATGTATTTCCTGATGAATTGCCAGGATTACCTCCAGAAAGAGAGGTGCAGTTTGAGATTGATGTTATGCCTGGTGTGGACCCAATCTCCATAACGCCATATAGAATGGCACCTGCAGAATTAAAAGAGTTGAAAGTACAATTGCAAGAGTTGCTTGACAAGGGCTTTATCCGCCCTAGTGTGTCACCTTGGGGAGCGCCAGTATTGTTTGTAAAGAAGAAGGATGGCACTCTCCGGTTATGCATTGATTATCGACAGTTGAATAAGGTGACAATAAAGAATAGATATCCATTGCCCCGCATTGATGACTTATTTGATCAGTTGAGGGGTGCAGCTGTGTTCGCCAAAATTGACCTGAGATCAGGTTATTATCAGCTGAAAGTACAAGAGCAGAGTATTCCTAAAACTACCTTCAGAACCCGCTATGGCCATTATGAATTCCTAGTCATGCCATTCGGGTTAACTAATGTCTGATCGCTTTTATGGATCGATGAACACTATCTTCGGACCATACCTCACCGCTTTGTTGTGGTATTCATAGATGATATATTGGTCTATTCGAGGAATGCGAAGAGCATGATAGACATCCATGGATTGTACTGCAGACTTTGAGGAGAAACGACTATATGCCAAATTGTCAAAGTGTGAATTTTGGTGAAAGAAATATCTTTCTTGGGGCATGTAGTATCGTAAGAGGCATCAAGGTAGATCCAGAAGATTGAAGTCGCTTTTAATTGGAGGCCACCTAGAAATGTCACGTAAATTCGTAGTTTTCTGGTTTAGCCGATACTACCGTAGATTTGTGAAGGATTCTCCATGTTGGCATCTCCATTGACCAAGCCGCTTAGAAAAGATGTGAAATTTCGTGGGCGGATAAATGCCAACGAGTTTTGATGAATTGAAAAGATGTTTGATCAAGCTCGAGTCGACTTTACCTATTCCGGGTAAAGAATACACAGTTTATAGTGATGCTTCTCACAATGGGTTAGGCTGTGTATTGATGCAAAATCGAAATGTCATTGCCTATGCATCACGCCAGCTAAAACCGCATGAGAGGAATTATCCAACACATGATTTGGAGCTTGCAGCTATTGTGTTTGCTCTTAAGATCTGGAGACATTATTTGTATGGAGAGAAGTGTTACATTTACACAGATCATAAGAGTTTGAAGTATTTAGGCACCCAGAAAGAGCTGAATTTGAGACAGAGGAGATGGTTAGAGTTGATAAAAGACTATGATTGTCTGATAGACTATCGGCCAGGAAAAGCTAATGTTGTGGCTGATGCCTTAAGTCGCAAGACTATGGCGAGTCTACGGGTTACTCCTTTGTCTTTGGTACATGAGTTAAGATCATTGCATGCTAGCTTAGAGATTAATGATGATGGGCAGACAGCAGTTGCATGGCATGTACAGCCAGTGTTGAGTGATCAGAATAGAATGGCTGCTCAGAATGGTCAGAAATATCAAAAGCTGTTGGAAGAAGTCAGGCAGGGCAAGAAACCAGAATTCTCAATCAGAGATGACGGTCTACTGCCACACCAGGGCAGAATATGTGTTCCTAATGATGTCGATTTGAGGTAAATCATTTTGAAGGAAGCACATGAGTCTCCTTTTGCCATGCACCCTGGTGGCACAAAAATGTATAGGGGGCTAAGGGAGCATTACTGGTGGATGGGTATGAAAAGAGATGTGGCAGAGTTTGTATCCAAATGCCTAACTTGTCAGCAAGTGAAGGCAGAGCATCAAGTACCCACTGGGTTGTTACATCCACTACCAGTACCATAATGGAAATGGGAAAGAATAACGATGGATTTTGTAATGGGACTTCCGAGGACACAAAAGAGTCATGATGCAGTTTGGGTCATTGTTGACAGACTAACCAAGTCTGCTCATTTTCTGCCAGTTTGGATGGACTATAGTTTAGAAAGATTGGCCAAGGTATACATCGATGAGATTGTGAGACTGCATGGAGTGCCAGTATGCATTATGTCAGACAGAGATCCTAGGTTCACTTCTAGATTCTGGGGTAGTCTTTAGAGAGCCCTAGGAACTAGATTGAACTTCAAGATCGCATTCCACCCATGCATGCATGGCGACCGAGAGGGTAAGTCATATCTTGGAGGACATGCTACGGGCTTGTGTGATTGAGTTTGAGGGCAGTTGGGATACACACTTGCCTTTGATTGAGTTTGCTTACAACAACAGCTACCAATCAAGCATTGTAATGCCTCCATATGAAGCTTTGTATGGCAGAAAATGTAGAACCCCGTTGTGTTGGGATGACGTGGGTGAAAGAAAGATGATTGGACCCGAAATCGTTCAGCAAACTGAAGAGAAAATCAGGGTGATTAGAGGTCGACTTAAGACTGCATCGCATCGAAGTCCTACATTGATTTGAAAAGAAGGGATATTCAAGATGCGTGGGAGAGAAAGTTTTCCTCAAGGTTTCTCCTTGGAAGAGAATTATGAGATTCGGCAGAAAGGGGAAACTGAGTCCTCGTTTCATTGGGCCATATGAGGTTCTAGAAAGAGTGGGTCCTTTGGCATATCGGTTGGCACTACCTCCAGAGTTGGAAAAGATACATAATGTCTTCCATGTGTCTATGTTGAGGAGGTACCGATCAGACCCATCTCATGTATTACCAGTAGAGGAAATTAAAGTGAATCCAGACCTCACATATGAAGAAGAACCCATAGAGATTCTGGCTTAGGAGGTGAAGCGACTCTGAAACAAGCAGATACCATTGGTAAAAGTGTTGTGGAACCATCATTCGGGCCAGGAGGCTACTTGGGAACGAGAAGAGGACATGAGGAGACAGCACCCACAGCTATTCAAAGATTAGTACCAGGTAAAATTTCGGGACGAAATTTATTTAAGGGGGGGAGAATTGTAACACCCCCGTTTGCATAGCCTGGTAGATTTCACTGTTCCGGTGACCGGTGTCGGTCCGGACAATTAAGGAGATTAGAGCCACACTTAAGACAACTTGAGAAGCCATAAACACAAATAATTAGTAATGTTTAATTAGTTAACTATAAATAAGAAAAAGCGAATGTAAGAAGTTAAACGAGCGAGAGTCACAAATGATGGGTGACCTTCTCGAACGCATCGAAGTCATTTTAAACTCAAATTTCAAACCGTAAAATGTGATGCCGCAGTCCTTAGGACCCTTATGAACACAGTGGAAAAGAGAAGATCATGAAAAAGAACTGTTAAGCCAGTCAAATAATTAGGTCAGAGAGCCAGAAGAAATATGGAACTAATTGCAAACCGGGATGAACCGGCGAGGTGCAATTTGGTCAATTGACCCCGAGAGCTGACTTCTGACCTAACTGTTAAATAAAATCAGAGAAAAGAAAATTTCGGAATCGAGAATTAAATTAAAGAACTCATATAAAATTAAAAAAAAAGAGAAAATGGAAAAATCAAAAGGTGATGACATCATGCATGACCTCATGCATGATGCCATAAAGAATAAAATTAATTTATTTACTTATTTGGATTTTTGGTCTTCCTAAAGACATAAAAGACAAAATAAAAGAAAAGAAAAAAAAATCATTCTTCTTCTTCAAATAAAAAACGTGCATCTCTCCTCTCTCTCTTTTTTCTCCTTAGTTTCCTCCATAGCCATGAAATTCAAGCTTTCAAAGCTTGAATCAACCCCATAAATTCCTCAAAAATTCCACTAAATTATGATTAAGCTCTGTTTGGGCTACTAGAAGAGGAGATTGAAGAAGCAAGAAAGAAGAAAAAAGGGAAGAAAATTAGTGATTGGAAAATCAAACAAAGGTTAGTATGTAAATTTGAATTCTTTTGTTAAATTTCTATGTTCTTAGTTTAATTAACTTAGAAAGTAACTTAAAATGAAACAAAAATAATTGTGAGGGACCAAAGCTGAATTTAGGCCAGCTAGGGTTTGATGTGTGTATGCATGAATTTGATTGAATTCAATATGTATGGAAGCTTAATTGAGTGATGGAGTGATGTTAGTATGATTTGAATTGGTTAAATGCAACAAAATTAGTGAGTTAGGGTTTTGAACATTAGGGTTTAGAGACCAAAAATGAAATTTTACAAATCCAATGGATATGAGATCAATTGGAGATGAAAATAGGCACTAAATGACACAATTTTCATTTAGGAAGCCTGCCCAAAAAGTGACTAAAACCTAGTGAACATAGTGACTGAATTTGAGAAATCGCAGGCTGCCACTGCACAAACTGACCAAATGAACAGTATTTGTTCATTTGGCCATAACTCAAGCTAGGAAGGTCTAAATGACCTGAAATTTTACCAGTGGTTAGATGAGATATAGACCTAAAACTTTCATGAAGAACACCAACCCAAATTATGCCATTAACCCAATCAAATTACTAAGCAAAGTTGGTGACCTGAATCTGTAGAACTGCAGATTGCCATATGAATAGTAAAGTTTCAATGGCTATAACTCTCTCTAGAAAACTCCGATTTAGGCAATTCTTCAATCGATGGAAACCTAAGACATATTAGAACATTTCATATGAAGAAAATTAGACCAAATTATGGACCTAACTTGATCAAATTACTGAATGAAGTTGGATCAACAAATCTGCAGAACCAAAATTCTGCAGCATGAACAGTAAAAGTAATTTGCTTATAACTTGAGCTACAAAACTCCAATTGGAGTGATTCAAAAAGGATAATAAACTTAAGACAATAAGGAGCATTTTCTATGAAGAAAGTTTTGCCAAATTTCAATAGTAAACTGACCAATAAAACAGTACAATTAGGGACACCAAAATTAAAAATTTGGCAATTTTGTCTAAAAGACCTAAGTTTTGAGAAAGTGACCAAAACCAACAAGTTTGGTGACCAAAATGTGGTATGTGAGTGAAGTTGGAATTTCCATACCTATTAAGCCTTAGAAAGTTAATAATTTGACTTGAATAGTGTAGTGAATAGTAACTCAAAACACAAAATTTCAAGAACTTCGAATTTAGCACGTTAGAGCTAGGTAAAAGTGAAGTTAAATTTATTATTGGATTTATGCTAAGTTATGGTATTGAAACACTGTAAAATTGTGTGTTTCAGTTGAAAAGAATACCGGGAAAGAACCCGAGGAATCGAGTCAAGGCCAACAGGCGACTCGTTTGAGGTTTGTGCACAACGTATACTTTTTATAATCATCTTCTGCATACTGTTTTGAATAATGTGAAATATTGAATTATGGCATTCTTATGATGTTTGATTTAAATTGTAAAAGTTATTGGGTATATTTGAAATGGCATTGTTTAGCAAATTGTTAAGATAAGTTTTGAAACCACAGTGTCATGACCATATATTTGAACACCTCACTAGCACGACTAGTCGGGGTAATTAGTTTCGAATTTTGATTCCTTCTCTGGAGAAGTGTTGAGGTGTGCCAGTAGAAGAGGATGTGAATGGATATCCATATATTTGAGCTAGCTAGCCTTGTGTGTGATTTCTCTTTAGCGTCAGGCTATTGAGATTCTATTTGTTTCGAATGGCATGATCTAAATGTGGGTTTTATGAAATGTGATTTGATACTTCAAAATGAAATTGTTTGGGATTAAAATCTCATAATGCATGATTTGTACTTAATTCTCATGTTCAGCCAAATTTTTGAATAAATGTAATTTAAGTTTTGCATAAAGATTATTTTAGTATGTTGTGCACCACTGAGTCCTAGTACTCGTGATAGCTTTATTCTTTGTCAGAATCTGAGAACTAGAAGAAGCAGTCGAAATGCTAAGGATTAAAGATCATTCTGCTTGAAGTTATCGGGTATAATTTATACCCTAATTGTAAATATTTCTTTTGATGTATATATTGCACATAAATGTATGGACATGTAAAAATGGGTCTTGAGCAGTTTGTATAAAATTTGTATAAAGTTGTAATATATATTGTAGTTTGAAATTCTCTTAATGTAAATTTTGTAATGATGTATCTAAATTGTTTTGTTTCTAATGAATTATGAATGGAACTATTTTATTTAATTTGAATGAAATGGATTGCTAGTATTTTGATGATCATTGGATAGTGGATTTGAAATTTGAAAGTTGATAAGTGTGTTGAGAAATTGATTGAGATTGAGTATGAAATTGAAGCAGTTGTTGAGGAAAATTTTTAGAAGTGCTTTTTACAGGTATTTGAAGAACTGTTTTCTCAAAATACAGAGGGAACTCTGTCAAAATTTTTATAAAATTTGTGTAAAAATAAAATGGGCCAAAAATAATAACTAGTTTTAATTTTAACTAAATGTTTTAAGTACTTATTAGAAAATGCTCACCACTTACCAAAAGTAAGAAATTGTTTTAAAATCCCTTGTAGGGTGCTTAATGAGTTATCGGTAGGTGAAGTTTGGTAGTTCATTAAGTATTCTACGGGATCATGTTATGCCTTATAGAGGGTTAAGGTGTGACATGGGGTGAGGACTGGAAGAAGGTCACCTTGCCTTGAAACCCTATAATATGCCCTGATAATAGAAAGTTAGTATTTTTTATTAAAAAAATAATTTATTTTTATATATTTATGTATTTAGATATTATAACTTTAACCAAAAATATATTCATATTATTAAGATTATGTTTAAAACTTATATTTCTTACTTGTAATTTATTTTTTAAGAAATAAATTAAAATAAAAAAGAAAAGAATAAAAAGAAAAATCCCTGTTGAGAAACTTGCCCTACCCTGCTCCCCAGTAAGGAAGTCCACCAAACCCTAAACCCTATCTCATGTGGCGCGAGAACTGGAAGAGTGATTCCTACTTCCCCCCATTGCCATCCATATTTGAAGATAACTAATGCTATATTTAATTATTGATATGGAGAAATTGTTTTGGTAAATTACTTTTTGATGCAAAGAAATTCTCTTTTAAGTTTTTAGAGATAAGTTATTGTGCACTAGATAATTTTTACTATTTTATTTTTGGTTATTTTATTATATAAAATATATGCAATAAACCAAAAATTAAGGCAAGATTCATAGATCATATATATTATTAGAATTTGGGGTTGATGAAGTCAAATTATATAGACATTTAGGGTTAATATTCATTGTATTTTGTTAGCATTTAGTCTCTTTTTATGTTTATTTTTATGTATTTTTAGTAGTATTTAAGAAAACTTGTTAATCTAACCCAATTCTTTGATTTTTTATATTTTATTAGGTATTTTTATGTGGTTCTTGAGCCAAAGACAAGTTTGAAAGAGATCCAGAGGTCAAAAAGTAAAGAATGGAAGGCTAGAAGAATTACACAGACCCCATGTAATCTCCTAGACCCTGCATAACCTTCTAGACAAAAGAAAACTAAGAAATTAAATTACACAGGGTATCCCATGTAACATTACATGGCTCGTGTACCATCCCTAGAAAGTTATTCTAACTCGACTTCTCTTCCTTTTAACTCAACCCAGATGGACTTTTAAGACTTTTGGGACTCTGAAATAAGGGTTATTACACAAGATATAAATATTATAAGTAACAATTTAAGGGAGAGGAACCTTTTTACTTTAAAAGAGAACCAATTTACATTCAAGAGTGCAAATTAACTTCAAGGGAGGTGAAGGAGAAATAAGATCAATAAGATTGCTGAAAGGGTTTTTTAGCTGAAGTTCCAAAAGTCCAAGGCTGCAATTCTCCATTTGAGTTCTTTCATTCTATTTCTTCTCATATCTTTTCTTTATTTTATAAACTTGATTGTAAAACTCACCATTTGTGAGTAGTTCCTTTATTCTAAGGTGAGGGATGTAACACTCTTAATCTAATTATGGATCTTATTTGATTTTATCTAATATACTGGGCATTTTGTTCTTTGATTCAATTTTTTATGATTTTAATGCATGTTATGTATTTGTACCCACTTAGTATTGATTCTAGATATTAATTAAAGGACTGAAAGGTGAAGATTAATGTTGAAAAATCAAGATTTTAAACTTAGGATTCTTGATCTAGGGATAGGTTGAAATTCTATGTGGATCTAATAATTAATCAAAGAACATAATGGGTTTTAATTAGATTGATTGCCACGAAAGTAGGGTTTGGATTAATTAAAATATAACTTGAGTGTCTTGAGAGAGGACATAAAATAACATAGAATTAATTTTCTTCAAAGTAATAATCTCCCAATTATTGAATGAATCAGATTGAATCTACAATTGATTGAAGTGTGAACCCCTAACTCCGGAATGTTCTCATCCATTGATATTTTAGTTTAGTTAATTGTTTTAGATTTTATTTCTTTTAATTTAGATTTAATTACTATTTCTCTACAACTCGATCGTCTAGATAATTAAAATCACTATAGTTTTATACTCAACACGGTCCTCATAGGAACTATACTACATTCACTACTATATTACTTATCCACGATCCATGAACTTGTGAGGTTGTAAACCACCAAACAAGTTTTTGGTGCTGTTGCCAGGGACTGGTGCTTGATATCGAACAATTAGTGATTTGATTAATCTAGACACTTTTTTTTTTTAATTTCTTTTATAGTTAATTTTTTATTTTTATTTTTCTATGTCTAACTTTGTTTTTACTTATTTTTCCTTGTGAGGATCATTGAGATGTTTCATCAGTAAGTCTTCAAAAGTTTTATTCAACAACACAATGAACGTTTTCATGATGCTTGGAGAAGATTTAATGAATTAGTATAGTAATTTGCCAATCATAATCTTTCAAATTATGAACTCACTCTCAATTTCTATAATGGTTTGGATGAAGCGACAAGGAATTGGGTAGATTATGGAGCTTGAGCTACTGGTGATCACGTTCTTCAAAGAGACTATGAGGATGCCATTCACTTGTTAAATGACATGATAAATTTTGATCACTATTGGTAATGAGATCCTTTACTGCAGGGTTGGAGTAACCAATACCTCCCCACACATCTATCAACCTAACATTTCACATCAACCATTCAAGCTGTAATTAGATAAAGGAGTGGGACTTAAAGAGGCAGTAACTATATTGGAAAATTTTAACAACTTAACGGTGAATAACGAGTTATCAATTTATTAGGAGGAATTGAGCGAATAAGGTTGGTAGAATGAAGAAGCTTTGTGGGAATTTAAACCTATAGAAGAAGTTGGGCCTTAAGAACAAAATTCTTTTAAAGATAACTTACTAGTAGAGTTTCAATAAGAACATGAATTACTTGAAAAAGAAGTGGAACTTAGAGCTGAAGGAAATAACTCCTTTATAGTTGGGGGTTCAATGGAAAGGTTCTTACATGAAGATAAATCAAAGATTAAGGTGGTGGATAAAGAAATTAATAAGACTATCAATTTAAGTTCATTGATGGTGCTTACACATACATCACCAGAGGACCCTTTTCTATCATGGACACCTTCTGCATCATCATATGTCCTCCATGAACTAAAGCTATCCTCTTCCCAAGCATATCATTTTAAACCATGTGTTATTCATGCTACTTAAAATTTTGTTTCAAATCTTGCCAAACTTGAGGGTATCATAAATCAAGACCCATATGTGTGTTTATATGATAACTACTATGGGCGAAAGCGGCTTTTTTATTAGCACTTCTAAAAAGGGGTCAAGCTAATGACCTTAAATTAGTGCTTATTAGGAGGTAACCTAAGTGTTAGTTTTAATCTTTGCATTTGCCTATTTCCTATATTTTGTCAACCTCTAAACTTGTTTAATGATTGTTCATTTTATAAGTTCAAGAAAGACTTGAAAGGAGCAATGGAGATCAAGCATACAAATCTTCGAGGAAAGGCACACTTCAAGGGGGTGTATTCTATATCTATTAGCTTTTCCTTATTGATTACTTTTATGATATTGTTCTTAAGCTAATTGTACGATCTTAATGACATTGAGGAAAAAGTCAAATTTGAGTTTGGGGGTGCAATAGGATTTACATGTTAAGTTTTGCATTGCATTTTAGGTAAAAAATTAATAAAATTTTTTGCATATTTTGACTCTTTTTATATGATAAGAATTGTTTTGATGGATGATTGCAGTAACTTTAAAAAGTTTGATATGTTGATTACTTAGAAAAGTAAGGGGAAGAATGTTCATAATGGAATTGATATGAAATTGTGAGTTCCTAAAGCAAGTATATGTGTAAGGATGTGATTTGTTAATTGTCTCACTATTCCTAGAATAGGTCTTTTAAACTTATCAAGGCAAAATCCTCTAGCATACACTTGATTAAGATATGATTTAGGCATTCTTTGATATAGCCTAATTATAGCTTTAGCCACCCTTAATTAAAATAGATCTCTTGTAGCCAACTTGAGTTTATATATTTACTTATATAATTTTCTTTGTTTACCCACATTATTTACCTAGCCTTTAGCCAAAAAATTTAACTTACTTTTATGAGAGAGATTGTCTGTAAAAGTGAGAGGTACACTAGATAAAAAAAAGAAAAAAGAAAAGAAAATATGGAGAAATGAAGAAAATAAAGGTGCTAGTATACAAAAATAGATTACAAAGAAATAATCCACTCAACTGTTCAAGAAATGAGATTGGAGGTGGAAATCAAAGAGGGACAAGTGTATCAAACCCAAAATTATAAATAAAGTCTCTATTCAATTATTAAGAAGTATGCTAGCACTAGAGTCAATTTGTAAATTTTTTCTCTTCATAAATTAAAAAAAAAAGTTATGTTGTGTCTTGATCTTTTATAGATTACTTGCTCTCATATTTTAATTACCTTGTATTCTTTTTCTTTAATTACCACATTATTACCCTTTAACCCCATTACAACCTTATGAAAAAAAACCTTTTGATCTTTTGAAAGTATGCGTTGTATTAGTGGAGATAGGGTTAGGAGATCTACCTATGGGACTTGGGATATTAAATTCAATACAGTCATATAGAGGCATTAAAGATTTCTAAGTGTACATGTGCTTATTTAAGTAAAGAATTTCCTATAACGAGTGTGTGTATTAGGTTGGTAATTTGTTCTTTGCTACATATTGATACATATAATAGATGTTTGACTTCTTAGCATTTTGATGAGTTATTGACATGTTGATATTTTTAAGGTTGTTTTTAAAATTCTAGATTTTCAATTCTTATTACACCTAAAAGGAAAATGCCTCTCATATGCATTTAAATTTCTCTCTACTTGAGGATAACCAAAGGTTTGAGTTTAGGGGTATTTTATGAAGTCAAATTTTATAGATATTTAGGGTTAATATTCATTGCATTTTGTTAACATTTAGTCTTTTTTATGTTTATTTTTATGTGTTTTTAGTAATATTTTAGAAAACTTGTTAATCCAACTTAATTCTTTGATTTTTATATTTTATCAGGTGTTTTAAAGGGTTTTTGAGCCAAAGACAAGTTTGGAAGAGATCTAAAGGTCCAAAAGTGAAGAATGGAAGGCTAGAAGAATTACACGGGCCATATAACCTACCTCGTGTAACCTCCTGGACCCCATGCAACCTTTTGGACAAAAGAAAACTAAGAAATTTAAGCGATAGAAAGTTACATGAGTAACTCGTGTAATGTTACATGGCTCGTGTATTGTCCCCAAACAACAATTCTAACTTAACTTCTCTTCCTTTTAACTTGACCGGGATGGACTTCTAAGGCTTTTAGGACTTTGAAACAAGGATTTTTACACTAGATATAAATACAATAAGTTAGGATTTGAGGGAGAGGAACCTTTTTATATTAAAAAGGAAACCAATTTATATTCAGAAGTGCACATTAACTTTAAGAAAGGTGAAGGAGAAATAAAATCTGTAAGATTACTAAAAGGGTTTTTCAGCTGAAGTTCCAAAAGTCCAAAGCTACAATTCTCCATTTGGGTTCTTTCATCCTATTTCTTCTCATGTCTTTTTTTTATTTTATAAACTTGATTGTAAAACTCACCATGTGTGAGTAGTTCCTTTATCCTAGGGTTAGGGAGGTAGCACTTTCAATCTAATTGTTGATCTTGTTTGATTTTATTTAATATATTAGGCATCTTGTAACACCCTCATACTAAGTAGTCCTGTACATTCTACTGTTCTGGTGACTAATGTCTGTCCGGATAGCTAGAATGTCTAGAACTATACTTATATCACATAGAGAATCCACAAATAAAATTGATAAAGATTAAATGAAGCTGGATAAAATAAGAGAAATGAAGCACAAATAGGTTAAATGAGCCTAGGTCCCGACGATGGGTGACCGACTCGAGAAGCAACTGCGAGCTCAGTTGCTACCATAAATTCGTGTAGGACCCCATGACATTCTTAGTTAAGGGATAATTGTGAAACTATTGGGAACTAGAAAATTATGGAAATAAAAAGAGAATAAGCACAAGTAAGTGAATCGGAAACTTAGGACTCATCGAGAATTATGAAAAAGGTGGACTACAACCCGATGAGGGGCATTTTGGTGAATTTACTCCTAGAGGTGACCTTTGAACTAAATATCCATTAAAATGTGTGAAATTAAAATTTTGAAAAAGGGATTAAAAATGAAGAAGTATACAAAAAGAGAAGAAAAGAAATTGAAATGTTATAATTATGATATCACCATGATGTAATCATGATATAATTAATAATTATAATTTAAATAATTGAAACTAGAGATTTATCTACGTAAAAATAAGACAAAAGATCAAAAATTAAATAAAATCAAATTGTCTTCTTCCTCCTAACCAGCCGGCTTCCTCTCTCACTCTATCTCTTTTAAATTTCCTCCACTTTCACCCATTTCCAAAGCTTAAAACCTTGAAATTTCACCATAAATCCCATAGCTAATCTTGAGAAGAACTTAAATTAGACCTTGATAAGAAGTTTGGGAGCAAAAAGAACCAAGGGAAGTGAAGGATTTTGAAGTTTGGAAAAGCTCCATTAAAGGTAAGTCATCTCTCTAGTTTAATTCATGGTGTATGCATGGCATTAAGGTTAATTATGGAGATTAACTTAAGAAATTGAAAAATCATGCATGTATAAGGGGACATGGAATTCGGCTAGCTTATGAAACTTAGGGTTTTGGTATTTTTTAAATGAATTGGGCATAAAATTGAGCTTATATGAAGTGGTACTCATGAGTTAGGTGTTGAGCTTGCATGACTTTGCATGAAACTGGGGTGAAGAGGAATTAAGGCTTTGGTGAATATTAGGATTTTTTGGTATGTTATGTACTTGAGGTTTATAAGGCCTAATTATGGTCATTGGTCATATTTTGGTTGAGAAATTATGTTTAATTGATGAATTGTAGTTTGATGAGTTGCTGAAATTCTGGACCCTTGAGTCCAGCAATTTTGAATGAGTATAATTTGAGCTACATAGCTCCAATTGGTGTGAGGAAAATTGGAGATGAAACATAAGATATAGAGGTATAACTTCCATGAAGACACCTTGCCCAGAAAATGATCATAAGTCACCCTAAATGAACCTTGAATCCGGATTGCAATTCTGGACCTGACAAAAAATGATCAAATGAATAGTACTTAGTAAATTAGGCATAACTCACACTAGGAAACTCCAATTGACCTGATTCTTGAACCAATGGAAACCTAAAACATAGTAGAACACTTCTTATGGGGACCATAAGGTCAAATTATGACCCTAAATTGATCAAATTGCTAGACAAATTTGGTCTAGCAAATCTGTAGTGATTTTGGACTAACCTGGAAATTTTGGACAATTACCTATCCAACCACTTTTGGCAAAATTGCCATAACTGAGGCTACAAAAATGAAAATTAGGTGATTCTAAAGCTAAAATTTTCATAATACATAGAACTAAAAATTTCATTTTTTGACCAGTACCAAGATCCTAAAGCAACTTAGAGAAATTGTTAGGAGAAATCAGAACTTCCTAATCTAGAATTCCTGGATTGGAACTATTTTGCCATTTGACCCAAAGACAATAATTAAATCATAAATTTCACTAGAAAATTCAAAATGGGATGAATCAAAATTATCTGAAAACCTAAGAATTAGGGCTATAACTTTGGTTTAGAAATCTTACTTAAATTTTGAGTGTAAGACCCTTAAATATTAATTGTAATGCTGACCAGAAACCTAGAATTCTGGAGATGTAGAATTTATGAGTCCAAGTCGGTTAATTAACTATAACTTACCCTACAAAACTTTAAATTTAGTGATTCTTAAACCTGTGTAACCATGAGATATAGGGAAATAACTCATATCAAGAACACCAAGCCAAATTATGACTATAACTTATCCAATTAGCTTGATAAATTTGAGTTTTAGAATCTGCCCTGTTCTGGAATAGACTTGGAAAATTGACCATAAATAGAGCTACAAATCTCCAAATTGACTGATTCAAATTGAAAAATAAAACTAAGATATAGAGGAACAAATATCATGAAGGACACTTCATCAAATTATGACTAAAACTATGTTGAAATGGGGTTACAAAATCAGGGTCCAGGACTGCCCTAAACCCTGAACATATGAAATTTCAAAATTTACTTAGGGTTGCATTAGGCATTTATTTGAATAGTTATTGGAGATAATTGGGAGGAGTATTAAAATTCTTTAATTTTGTATTTTCAGTAGAAAAAGGGACTTTGAAGGATAAGGAGAATTGAGTCAAGAAAAAGAAGATTCACATAATGTTTATGCACAACAAATCCTATTTCTTTGTTTTTCAATTGGGAATTGATTTGAATAAACTTATATGATTGATTTATGATTTTTATTGCATTAAGAATTTTATTTGATAAATTGTGTTGCCAACACTATAAGAGGAAATTTATGAATGAAATGTGATTGTTGATTTGCAATGAAATTATTTGAATGAAATTATTTAGATTTGTCCTGAAACCACACTTTGTATGACAATTCTTATTGTATTCCTCCTCCATTTATGGGGTTGAGTTTGAATATGTTTCCTCTCTCTCTGGCTTGCCAGTTGAGATTGAGTTCGGATGAGTACTCATATAGCTAGCTAGCTAGCCACATCCCTCGTTAATTTCGGTTAGTGAGGTAATAGATTGGTTTGTAGTGGTGTACAACACGGCATTGATTGAAAATTTTTGTATCATGACCTAAGCTATGTGAATTGTTGGCAACACTATTGTTTGAAATTACTTTGATAAATTTTTATTGAAAATGTTGGTATTAGTTTTGTGATTATGGAATTGTGAATATTTTAAACTCTTATTTACCAATTGATAAACTATGTTTATACTGTGTTTTAATTTTTAGTTGTGCACCACTGAGTGTTATGCTCAGTGATAGCTGTTTCATGCTGTCGCAGGTAAGGAGAAAGAAAGAGCTGCAGAGTGAGCTGCATGGAGCAGTATTAGACCTAGCTTCGGGTATACATCTTAGGTATACCCTATTGTAAATTTATTTTGATGTAAATTAATCTGTATGTACATAATTTTTAGTTCTTAATCCAAAATAATTATTTCTCTTCTTCTAATCAATTTATATCAAATATAAATTAATTAATTAATCTCCATTAATTAATTTCTCATAATTAAATTCATATTTAAACACTTTAAATATAAATTTAACTTATAATATACATTCAATAACCTAGATTTGGTTTCAAGCCATGCTAGAGACTTTGTAATCTAATTGCAAACCAAACCTATTTAATTAATCAATTAAACTCTTTAACTAATTAATTAAATCACATTTAACTTAGTGATTACTTGTGTATGTGTGTGACTCACTAGGCTCATCACTAATTGGCAATGAGATATGATATCAACTCTTAATATCATCAGAACTCTTTCTTACCATAAATGATTTCTCTAAATCATTTTAGGCAACTCATAGACTATGGTTAACACCTAGCATAGCATGCCATAGATAGCCAACTAGTAATAAGGTTTACCTTAAATGAACCTATAATCATATGTTACCATGCACTAGAATCTCTCTGTTACAAAATCCAAATTCGAGCTGGAGTCATGGTTTATGTCAAATCCCATTTGCTATGAATATTATGTTCTCTCTTAATTCTAGTTCTTGATTAAAAAGATTTTCTCATCAGAAACTCTTTTCTAATTAAATCTATCTGTCCTGGCCAGGAACTTGAAACATCAAGAACAATTAAATGAACATAGGATTTTATCCCTATTTACTTTGAGTAACAGATTCCATCTTGATCAACACCTACCTCCATATATAACTAGTAGGAGCCAACACATGTCTATATACCCATACACAGTACAAGTATTAAAGCAGTATCAAACTCAAACCACCTATATACAAGATAACTGTGCTATCTCAGGTCTAAAGATTATATGCATTGATATGATTTATGACAATGCATTGACAAGAGTAAACTCCATGTGCTTGTCATAAATGTCACTAGTTCGGCCTACTTATCATGCATAAGTGCCTATCATGTTTGTTATATGGCATGAGACTCACCATTCTATCTTATTTATATCTCATATAAATAAATTGGGAAGAAATATGAATATAATCTTTCTAGATAAGTCATGTCCTGTGTGAAGTATCCTCGATTGTGAACCAATTTATGATACTTTGTGCTAGAAATATTGTCACTCATATTCTTAACAACTTAAGAATAGGATTTCTAACAAAATATCAATGGACCTTTTCTATTACACATAAATATATTGTGTAAACGTAAAAGTGAAAATGCCTTTTATTAATAAGACAAGTACAAGATACATACTAAATGATATGCTCTAGGGCATACTAATAACAGTTGTGGCATTAAGAAGTGAATTGGTATGCTACCCTTAAAGTGCCAGAATTACTAGACTTGAGTCCAGTGTGGTTAGATTGCAATAACTTGATTTGTGTAACTTCAATTGGTGCAAGGCCAATTGAAGGTTAAACTAGACATATAATGACACAACTTTGATGAAGAAACCCTGCCCAAAAAACCAACTTAGGATGACCTAAAAATTGATCAAATCCGGGTAACCAATTCTGTACCTGGTAAAATTGACCAAATGAACAGGCCATAACTTTGTGTAGAAATGTCCAATTGACCTGATTTTTATCACCATGGAAAGCTTAGACAATGTAGAATAACTTTCATGAAGAGCAGAAACTCAAATTTTGACCCTAACCAATTCAAATCGCTAGTCCAATTTAGGACACCAAATCTGGCAAAAACAAATTTACCTAGAAAATCTGGGTAAGGACCAATCTAGCTAGTTATAGTAATTTGACCATAACTTGAGCTAAAAAAACTCCAAAATGGAGTGATTCAAAAAGGAAATTAAACTAGACACACTAAGGAACAACTTTGATGAAGAAAAGTTAGCCCAGTTTCCACTGTAGAATTGTCCAATGGAACAGTAAACTTAGGTATGTTAGTAGTATGCCCTAGAGCATATCATTTAGTATGTATCTTGTACATATTTTTATTAATAAAAGGCATTTCCACTTTTCCGTTTACATAATATATTTATGTGTAATAGAAAAGGTCCATTGATATTTTGTTAGAAATATTATTCTTAAGTTATTAAGAATATGAGTGACAATATTTCTAGCACAAAGTATCATAAATAGGTTCACAATCGAGGATACTTCATAATAAGGACATGACTTATCCAGAAAGATTATATTCATGTTTGTTCCCAAGTTATTTATATGAGATATAAATAAGATGGAATGGTAAGTCTCATGCCATATAACAAACATGATAGGCACTTATAAATGATAAGTAGGCCGAACCAGTGACACTTATGATAAGCACATGGAGTTTACTCTTGTCAATGTTTTGTCATAAATCATATCAGTGCATATAATCTTTAGACCTGAGATAGCACAGTTATCTTGTATATAGGTAGTTTGAGTTTGATACTGCTTTCATACTTGTACTATGTATGCGTATATGGGCATGTGTTAGCTCCTACTAGTTATATATGGAGGTAGGTGTTGATCAAGATGGAATCTGTTCCTCTAAGTAAATAGAGATAAAATCCTATGTTCATTTAATTGTTCTTGATGTTTTAAGTTCCTGGCCAGGACAGATAGATTTAGTCAGAAAAGAGTTTCTGATGAGAAAATCTTTTTAATCAAGAACTGGAATTAAAAGAGAACATAATATTCATAGCAAATGGAGTTTGACATAAACCATGACTCCAGCTTGAGTTGGGATTTTGTAACAGAGAGATTCTAGTGAATGGTAACATATGATTATAGGTTCATTTAAGGTAAACCTTATTACTAATTGGGTGGCCATGGCATGCTATGCTAGGTATTAACCATGGTCTATGAGGTTCATAAAATGATTTAGAGAAATCATTTATGGTAAGAAAGAGTTCTGATGATATTAAGAGTTGATATCATGTCTTGTTGCCAATTAGTGATGAGCCTAGTAAGTCACACACATACACAAGTTATCACCTAATTAAATATGATTTAATTAATTAATTAAAGATTTTAATTGATTAATTAAATAGGTTTGATTTGCAATTAAATTGCAAAGTCCCTAGCATGACTTGAAATCAAATCTAGATTATTGGATGTGTAGTATAAATTAAATTTATATTTAAAGTGTTTAAATATGAATTTAATTAATGAGAAATTAATTAATAGAGATTAATTAATTAATTTATATTTGATATAAATTAATTAGAAGAAGAAAAATAATTATTTTGGGTTAAGAACTCAAAATTAAGACACAGGGGCATTTTGGTCATTTCACAGTGTGACACGTGGCACCATGAGATGGTGACACGTGGCACCATGAGATGGTGACACATGGGATTACACATAAGCTTGCCAAATGTTTTTTAATCATGTAAGATGATTAAAATCAAGATTAAATATAGATTTGACACTTGGCACAATGTGATTGGGTCACTTAAACCTAGAGCTAATCAAAGGGTGACATGTGGCAAGGGTTTAATGTGTTAACCTAGCTATTTAAGTGTGGTTATGAAAAGAAAAATAACCAGCAGCCACTCCTCTCTTTTGTCACGCCACTTTGAGGCTTTTCATCTATTCTTCTTCATCTCTCATCAATTCAAAGAGATTAGCCATCAATCTCTTGAATTAAGAACACTAGAAATTGTTTCTAGTGTCCTGTTTACATCTCTAATCTCTTAAAAGGTAGAACTTGAATTTCTAATTAATAGAAAAGGCTTTAGAAGCTGTTCAAGGGCTGCCATAGGTGTTCTGGGTGTGGACAAGATAGAGGGACAACATCTGGTGTCCTGAAGACGAATCTCAAAGGCGCAGACATGCTGCAGTGCATCAAGAGGTTAGTGTAATCGTTCTTGATTTAATCTAGGGTTCTAAAATTAATCTGATTAATTTTAAAATCTTAAATGGCAAATACAGATCCAAAAACATATTAAAAGAGTTTTAATATGTTGTTTATTATTGAAATCAAATAGATAAAAATAAATCTTGCATGATGCATGTGACCCTAGGTGAAAATTTTTTGAATTCAATGGTATAAACTTGTGTTTTTCACGCTTCCGTTCCTTCAAGGTAATCAAAACTGAAAATTTAGAAATGCATCTAGGAGACTTTAAATTACAATTGACAATTAATACTAACAAATGTAAAACTCAAAATGTGGGATCTTGGTGTAATTAAAATTAACATTTCCATTAAGTATGAAAAAGTCCACATTTTGATTGACTAGTAAGGTGAATAGTAATCAAAATGATTGGCAAATTAAGATGAAGAGCTAGAACCAATTCTAAGCCTAAATGCTTAGAATTGTATGACAAATGTGGACTAGACATTTTAATCAAAACTGTTAGAGGGAAATTAAGGCCATAAATTTGAAATCTATGAAATGTTCATGGATTGCTTGAAACATGAAAAGTAAGTCACCTAATTGATGTGAACAAGTAGTTAGGGCTTATATGCCCATCACAAATAAAATTCATTAAATATTAGTAATTCAACTTGAAATATAAAATTTGTAATTACATAAGTATATTTTCAAATGTATAAATGAAAAAGGAAAAATGTTTTGAGTACAATGGTACATGAGAACCATTGTTTTGAATTGAGATCTATATGGATAATATAATGAATATATAAATTATGATAAACATATAACTTAGGTAAATATTAGACTTGGAGATTTATGTTTCTATTATGAAAAAGATTAAAATGCTATAAATTATAATTAGAACATATAAGGAAATAATGAAATTTATGAACACTTAATGGTACTATGTGCCCATATATTGCCTAGACACATGTGTCGGATTGGATAGATTAGCATGCCAATAGGGTATTATTTTAGCAGTACTACGTAAGACTTTATGCCTGTATTTATGGCTTTATGCCTGCATTTATGGCTTGTATGCCCGATTATCTGATTATTTGTTACCATGGCTTTTTAGCCATATCGACTGCATACATGGTTGACGTTCCACATTTCACATCCCATGGTATGACGGCCTGAGACACCACGGTATCCAGTGCCTAGTGACCCGCTTATCCAGTTTAGTTAGCCTGTCATAGGTTACTTAGGCAGTGAAATAAATTAAGAATATTAGAAATTAAAAGTATTAGAACTTAAATACATGAGTTAGAAAGACTTGAAAAGAATTAGTTAGAATTAAGAATATTAGTTATTATGAAATAATGCAACCACATAAAAATTGTTAAGTGATGAAAGATTGGTAAAAATAGGTATAGCTTAAATGAATATTACAAAGGTACTTTCCATAACCATATGAATATAAACTTGGTATTTTTATGAATTTTGTATATTGTATATTATTACTATAAATTTATGAACTAAGCACGTTCGAAAGGAATAAATTAGGATAAAAGATAGTAAATATTAAAAGTTTCGTACGGAATAAATTAGCTCTTAATTATCCAAATTAGGCTTTATTGCTATCTTTATTTGTATATTATTTCTTTGTTATATTATTGCGCCACTAAGCAGCAATGCTTAGCTCTATGTATTTGTTTCCTCACGCAGGTACTGAAGATAAAGCCCAGTGGACATTAGACTGGGAATTTGGAGTCTGGATTTGCAAAGTGTCCAAGGTGGTCACCTCCTCAGCAATGCATGTAGATAGGGCCCATATAGGTCATACTAATATATTTTGTATTTTATAAATAGTTATCATATTATAATGTAATGTAAGTTATGAAAATGTATTTAATATGTATGTGATGTAAATTAATAGATTAGCTTTTTCATATATAATTAATTTTTATATCATGTAAATTATGAATTTATGTAATTAGTTTGTAAATTAATAAAGCTTGAGAATTTTGATATATGAGTTGAGTATGAATGGATATGCATGAAAATGAGTTGCAAGAATTGAATGTGTGACGATGATGATGAGATTTTGTATTAATTTGTTTAAAATATTATTGAAAATTTCAAATAAGTGAATAGTAAACCGCGTCAAATGATAATAAATAGGGAAAACTCCATCAATTTCTCCAGTGGAAAAATAATTTGATATTAAAATATAACAAAAACAAATTATTAAAGGAATAAAGTAAGATAAGATAGGATGCTCCGACATCGAATGTAGCACGCCTTGCTCATTACTGTGTAGTGAGGGTGTTACATATAGGGTATTTTTTCTCAAACTTTGATGACCTTTTATCCTTTTGATTGATTGCAACACTATTATCCTTAAAACCCCATTGCAACCTTTTAAAAAGACCTTTTAATCTTTTGATAGTGTATGCTATATTAGTAGAGATAAAGAATTAAGGTATGCCTGTGGGACAAAAAATACATTCTTTCACTATTCTTACATTCATTTGCAATAGAGCAAATTTGAGTTGGTAATTGTTTCTTTGAATATATCTAAACAGGATAAATTCCTTGTGACTTATTAATAATTTTACAATTGGAATGATTGGTTGAACCTTCACTAAGGAGATAGATTTTCTAAAGTAGCCATCACTCTCCTTGTGCCTTGAAACAGAAATTGAAAATGTGAAGATTGAAAGTGCAATTGGGAGCTAATGAATGGTTCTATAAGATGAGGAACCCTTATGAGTTTTTAAATCCCAAGTTGCTTGAGGATAAGCAAATGTTTAAGTTTGGGGTTAAGTTGCAGTTGTATTATATGGGTATTTAAGGGTAATATTTGTTATATTTCATTCACATTGAGTTTGTTAATTACATGGTTTTTAGTTAGTTTCATTATATTTTAGGATTTTATGTTGATCCTACTTAATTTTTTTATTTCTATATTATATCAAATGATTTGATGCAATCCTAAGGCCTAAAACAAGTTTAGAAGAGTTTGGAAGTCAAAAGTAGCCTCATCCCTTGTAATCTTCTATTCCTCCATAAGATGCAACGTTCAAATGCCTACAGAGTTACACAATCCTACCCTGTGTAATACTACAAGAGCTGTGTAATGCATGTTAGCAAAGACTTCTAATTCAATTTTTATTCCTAACTGCTTGATCCGAAAAGACTTCTAAGGCTTTCAAGACTCGAGATTGACTATTTTTACCTTAGATATAAATATGGGAAGTCAGAAACAAAGCAAGGATCGAATCTTTTACATGCAAGCATAGCAATTCTACCTTAGGAGAGATCGTTAGAAAGATTTCTAGAGGAGATTCTCAGTCGAAGTTCTAAAGTTCAAGGCTACAAAATTCTCATTCTAGGTTTCTTCTTTCTATTTCTTTTGATTTGTTTTTCATATTTTCTTGTTTCAAGTTTGATTGTAAAACTCACCATGAGTAAGTAATTTTTTTTTTCTGGAATTAGTGATATAGCACTTACAATTTAGTTATGGATCTTATTTAATTTATTTAATAAATTTGGGATTTCATTATTTGATTCAATCTCTTGTGTTCCTAATGCATGCTATGTGCTAAGCTCCACTTAGTATTGATTCTAGATATTAATTGAAGGACTGAAAGGTAAAGATTAATATTGGATAATTAGGATTTTGAGCTAAGGGTTTTTGTCCTAAAGATAGGCTAAGACTCTAGGTGGAGTTTATAATTAGTCAATGATCTTAAAAGATTTTAATTAATTTAATCACTATGAAAGTAAGGTTTGAGTTGATTAAGATACAACTTGAGTACCTTGAGAGAGGACTTGAGGTAACTTATGATTAATTTCCTTCAAAGTATAATTTCCAATTTATCGAATAGGTTAGATAGATTTATGATTGATTGAAGTGTGAGCCCTTAATTCTAGAATGCCTTTATTATTTGATATTTTCAATTTAGTTAATCTGCATTTATTTACTTTCTAGTTATAATCTGTTTAGTTTATAATACCTCTTTCGATTTTGGTTTATAATTACAATTGCTATATAGTTTGGTACTCAAACCAGATTCCTCATGGGAATAATACTCTACTTATTATTTTATTACTTGTTAATAATTCGTGCTCTTGCAGGATTTCACACAACAGAGAATGAAGAATGAAATGATCAAGTTTTGGGGTGTTTTAATACAACAAAATGTGAATTTAGAATTCTGGAAATTCTCATGTTCGATTGCCAAAATTGCTATTATCCCTTAAAAAAATTTTATGCTCTAGACTTCAGCTATCACATGATTACATCAAATTATATAGATATTTTGTAACACCCCTCACCCGACTATAGTGTAGTCGAGCAAGGCGTGCTACAATTGGTGCTAGAGCACCCTAACTTATCTTACTTTATTTTTTTTTAATAATTTTGAATTCGTTTAATTTAATATCAATTATTTTTCTACGGAGAAACCAACGGAGTTTTCCCTATTTTATTATCGTTTGGTGTATTTCAATATTCATCTATTCAACAATATTTTCAAAATAAAATCTTATCCATGCTAATCATAATTATCTCATCAATCATTCTTATAATTTTCTCATATTTAAAATCTCATCCATACATTTCAATTTCATAATCATTTCCATACATTTTCATTCATACTCAATTCATATGTAAACATTCTCAAATTACATAAGCAAAATTTATAAATTTCCTTAATTTACATAATTTACAAAACAATTACAAAATTTCATAATTTACGTGATATATAAATTAATTACATATGAAAAAGCTAATTTATTAATTTACATCGCATTCCTATTAATTACCTGTTCATAATATACATTACAATACAATATCTAAGCATTTTATACAAAATGTAAAATATGATCTATATGGGCCCTATCTACATGCATTGCTGAGGAGGTGACAACCTTGAATACTTCAGACACTTCTGCAGATCAGAACTCCGAAAATTCCCAGTCAAACGTCCATTGGGTTCTAGCTTCAGTACCTGCGCGAAGGAAACAATTCCATCGCGCTAAGCATTGCTGCTTAGTGGTGTAATAATATAACAAGAAAATAATATACAAAAAAAAAAGATAGAAACAAAATTCGGATAATTAAGATTTATTTATACTTCACAGGCAGTTTCTAAAATTTAATATGTTTTATCCTAATTTAGTCTTCTATGGAAGTGTTTATTTCGCCAATGTACAGTAATAATGTACAAAGAAAATTGATCTAAAAATAATAAATTTATGCTTATATTATTATATAAGTCACATTCGCAATATTTATTTATGTTATAATTTTCTTTGCTAATCTTTTAGCATTTTCTCAATACTTGCTAGGTTGTCTCAGATTATCTCATAATAAGTAAATTTTAATATCGTTCCAGTTTATTTCGATATTAAAGTTGTAAATTAAAATTGTACATTAAAGTTGTAAAATAAATTATGAGTTATTTGGACTTGTAAAAATTGTATTATATTTCTTGTATCTCATTTGAAAAATTATTGTGGATTTGTGTTGAATTATGCTAGAGTTTGAGATTGAGAAAAATATTGAAGTGCTTTTTACAGGTTTTTGAAGAACTGTTTTATCCAAATTACGGAGGGCACTCTGCCAAAATTTTTTTACAGAAATTACTAATAGTCTAAATGTGTTAGTTAATTCACCTCAGTTCAAAAAGGTTTTTAACACCTGTAAATAGTGCTCACTACTGTAAAAAAAGTAAGAAAAGTTTTTGAAAATCCCTTGTAGTGTATTTAATGGGTTATCAGTAGGCGAAGTTGGTAATTCATTAGGTATACTACGGGATCATGTTATGCCTTACAGAGGGGTAGGGTGTGACATGTTTTAGTGGTATCAGAGCCAGGTTTTTTAAATTCTATTTTCACATGTTACTTGAATATTCTTTCTTTATAGTACAACTGCTCAATATCATTTTCTGATACATACAGTACATTACATTATAAATATGCACTAACGGGAAGAAATCTCCTTGTGTTATTTGTTTAGGAGGTCTAAGATCCTCGCATTGACTATGGAAGAGGGTGATCGTTCAGTCGATCAATCTATAGAGGTCGAGTGCAAGGGATGCTGACCCTACATAATGTCGATGGTTGGTTTGACACGTGTATCGCGATTCCTGCTCGATTCGCTCAGATGGCTGCAATGTTCCAACAAATGGCTGGTAATGTGCCTACTCAAGCCTCAATACAGACACCAGTGGTACAACCACAGTCATCTGCTAGACAATATGACAAATTGATGAAATATGGGGCTACAGAGTTCAAGGGGACAGTAGATCCTCTAGAGGCAGAACAGTGGTTAGAAAGGATGAATAGGGTATTCAAGAAACTGCACTACACAGAGGAGCTCAGATTTGAATACTCAGTATCTTTGCTACAGGGGGATACTTATGACTGGTGGAAAACCATTCCCCACAGTTTGGTAGAACTGCGATTGCTAACACAGAGTGACTTTCTCGGGAATTGGACAAAAATATGTCCTCGATGCTTATGTAGATCGAAACTACAAGAGTTCCTAAGTGCAAAGCAGAGTAGATCGGTGGCTGAATATGAAAGGGAATTTTTCCGCCTAAGCCATTATGCAGTAAGTCTACTTTCTACCAGTAGGGAGAGATGTAAGAGGTTTGAAACCGGCTTGAAGCCTAGTATCAGATTACAAGTGGTCGGATTCAAACATAACAACTTCTCTGAACTTATTTCTCAAGCACTAGAATTAGAAAGAATTGAATGCAGGCGACACGAGAAAAGAATTCGAGAAGGCAGAGAAAAAGAGGAAAGTCGGTGAAACGAGTTCTAGTGGTCTTACTGGAAAGAGGAAAAACTTTGGGGGATACAACAGAGATAGTAAGAAGTCCGGTAGAGATAGATCTTCTGGACAGAAACCACCTCGATCCGATCAGCAAACTCAACAGAAACCCAGGAATGCACTGTCAGATCGACTTTGTGAAACTTGTGGTAAACCACATAGTGGGGTATGTTATAGAGCCATAGGAGCATGTTTTAACTGTGGAAAGACTGGCCATTTTGCTAGGGATTGTGTAAATTCAGGTCGTTCTGGATCATTTACTACACCAAAGAGATCAACCTAAGTTTCTACCCCAAAGAGTTCACCATCAGTTAGTAGAGGCAAAGGTAGAGGTAGGGGTAGTACACCTAGAAGTCAGTCTTGTGAATCGGCGAGCAGGTGATGCTCCAGTGGAGTATACGCTATCTGGCGAGAGAGAAGAGACTTAGACTTTTGAAATTATTGCTGGTACTTTCTCAAATAGTCACTAAGATATATATATATATATATATTTATTGTTTGACACAAGTGCATACTTTTATGTTAGTGTTAGAACTATATGTTCTATTGTTATTCCTTTACAGGGGAATAAATTTTGATGCATTAGTGATTAGCCCTTTAAAATAAGGATTATGATAATAAGTGAAATTAGTTTTAAAAGAGTTTATTGGCGAAAAGTATTTTCTAACACACCATAAATTATAAAGATAATTGGCGAGCCTACTTAATGTAAGGCAAGAGGACGTAAAAGTAAGATGCAGTAATGGAATTGCTCTAGATGAGAGCAAGGATGTCACTGTTAGTAATTGTTAATGGATATTGTAATCATAATAAGTTCGGGATATTAGTGAATTCAAAAAGGATAAAAGATAGGAAAATTTGATCTATTGGGATGTATCGTAGTAACTATGCAATGTTCTTGATGTTTATCTTTGTAGCTGCGATTCTGATCTTGACTTGAGATTATTGTGTAGAGCTACGTACTATCCGATAGTACACCTAGATAAGAATAGTTGCCAACGGCATCTGTTTTGGTATAGTTATGCCATGACATAATTTAATTATTAGAAATAAGTTTGAAAATCCTACTTAGGGATCTAAAACTCAAAGGTTAGAATATCGAAAGGTTATAGTTCAGTACAAAAGAAAGTAAGTTATAGAATATTAACAGATAAAAAGAGTTATGGAAGTAAAAATTCGAACAGTTGGTTTAAATATAACAAAGAAATGTTACGAATGTGAGGAAGACTATGGACTAGAATGGTCAGAGGACCAATGACTAGATAAATGATTCTAACATGACCTCAAGGGTCATTCAAGAAGGAACATGAATCAAAATATTAGAAAGGACAATAGTAAGAGAAGATTGGTGTTATACAAACAAATTAAATGTTGTATTAGATTGTTAAAAGTCTTATACAAATTCTCTTTTGCTGATCACCACTCCTCTTTTGTTCCTCTTCATGAACACATCTAATATATTTCTTTCTAAACACTATCAGAAAGAATTCCCAGGTTACGTCAGTTGGTGGCACTACCTTGGTTACGACATCCCACCACCGATATGCTGCTTCTTGTAATAATGAAACTGCACACTCCAAACTCTATTCTGGTGTGCAATGGAGCTGCTGCAGGACTCTTTCATTCCTTTCTAACCAATAATCAGCCGCTGAAGAATCGTCTTCCTTTTTACCATTGAAATCTACAGCTCTATACTTCCTAATTTTTCCTAGAGGTGATTTCTGCTGAGACAGTGGTGGAATAACCCTAGTCATCTGTCGAAAAAATTCAGTTATCTGCTCAAACAAGGCCTGTTGGGGTTGTACAGGCACCTCTTACACTGGTGGAGCAGGATCTCCCCGATTTCCAACATCACTCCCAGTCGGGATATAACTTACTACTTCTTCTTCTACTGCCCTCTGCGATTCTGAGTCCATACCTTAACCTAAAATAACAAAAAAAAACAGAACTGCATTAGTGTTATCTCAACTCATATGAATGCAATGCATGTTATGCACACAATCTTATTCTATCTATTTATGCCTAGGAACGCCTAAACCGTGCTCTGATACCAATAAATGTAACACCCCTCACCCGACTATAGTGTAGCCGAGTAAGGCGTGCTACAATTAGTGCCGGAGCACGCTAACTTATCTTACTTTATTTTTTTTTAATAATTTTGAATTCGTTTAATTTAATATCAATTATTTTTTGACGGAGAAACCAGCGGAGTTTCCCCTATTTTATTATCATTTGGTGTATTTCAATATTCATCAATTTGAAATTCAATAATATTTTCAAAATAAAATCTTATCCATGCTAATCATAATTATCTCTTCAATCATTCTCATAATTTTCTCATATTTAAAATCTCATCCATACATTTCAATTTCATAATCATTTCCATACATTTCCATTCATACTCAATTCATATGTAAACATTCTCAAATTACATAAGCAAAATTTTCAAATTTCCTTAATTTACATAATTTACAAAACAATTACAAAATTTCATAATTTACGTGATATATAAATTAATTACATATGAAAAAGCTAATTTATTAATTTACATCGCATTCCTATTAATTATCTGTTCATAATATATATTATAATACAATATCTAAGCATTTTATACAAAATGTAAAATATGATCTATATGGGCCCTATCTACATGCATTGCTGAGGAGGTGATAACCTTGAATACTTCAGACACTTTTGTAGATAAGAACTCCCAAAATTCCCAGTCAAACGTCCATTGGGTTCTAGCTTCAGTACCTGCGCGAAGGAAACAATTCCATCGCGCTAAGCATTGCTGGTTAGTGGTGCAATAATATAACAAGAAAATAATATAAAAAACAAAGATAGAAACAAAATTCGAATAATTAAGATTTATTTATACTTCACATGCGGTTTCTAAAATTTAATATATTTTATCCTAATTTAGTCTTCTTTGGAAGTGTTTATTTCGCCAATGTACAGTAATAATGTATAAAGAAAAATGATCTAAAAATAATAAATTTATGCTTATATTATTATATAAGTCACATTTGCAATATTTATTTATGTTATAATTTTTTTTGCTAATCTTTTAGCATTTTCTCAATACTTGCTAGGTTGTCTCAGATTATCTCATAATAAGTAAATTTTAATATCGGTCCAGTTTATTTCGATTCTTTCTAATAAATAACTATTCTAATTTATTTTAGGTCATCTTACTCATTTATTTTATTTAATTTCTAATATTTTTAATTGCTAATATTCTTAACTTATCTCAATAAATTTCACTGCCCAAGTAACCTATGACAGGCTGACTAAACTGGATAACGGGTCGTTGGCACTAGACACCGCGGTGCCTCAGGCCGTCATATCATGGGACGCGGAACGTCAACCACGTATGTAGTCAGTATGGCTAAAAAGCCATGATAACACATAATCGGGCATAAAAGCCATGAATGTTGGCATAAAGCTATGAATACGGGCATAAAGCCATGAATACAGGCATAAAGCCTTTCGCAGTACTGCTAAAATAATACCCTATTAGCATGCCAATCTATCCAATCTGACACACATGTCTCGGCAATACAAGGGCACATAATATCATTAAATATTAATATATTGTGTTTTATAACTTCATTATTTCATGATAAATTCCATAATTTATATATTCATCATAATATTCATACATTCCTTACATCATTCATATTGATCACAATTCACAACAATGGTGTTCATGTACCATTGTACTCAAAGCATTCTTCCTTTCTCTTATAAAGAAAACTAATGTTCCAGTCATATTTTCATGTGATTCATTTATTCATTACAATATTTATATGAATTCATAACTCATACAAGGTGTTATTATCTTATTTGTCATGGAAACATAAATCCTAATGTAAACCTCATCCCATTTATACTCAACAATCCATCTAGGTTAATGTCATTTCATATTCAAGTGGTATCACTTATGTTTTATTAGACCTACTAGTAATGGGAATACAAATCTTAACTATATACTCACATAACTTAAATTTCATTAAGTCATTTAGATAAATTACTATTTCTATTCCAAGTAATCCATGAATATTTCATGGATTCCAAATTTCATACCTTAATTTCCTCTACAAATTTAGTTATTATACTTTGTGTCTTGATATTACTATTTACATTACTATTTACTCAAATTGTTGACTTTTTAATATATAATAAATTTATTGAACCTAAGTTCACCAAGATACCACATTTTGCATTTTATTTTTGTTGGTATTGATTTCCAATACCATTTCAAAGCTTATCTTATGTTATTCAAAATTTTCAGATTTCATATCCTAGGTTTACTGTTCCATTAGTCATTTTTGCAGTGGGAATTTGGCAAAATGATCAACATGAAAGTTGTTCCTTATTTTGTCTAGTTGCATTTCTTTTTTTGAATCATTCCTTTTGGAGTTTTGTAGCTCAAGTTATGGCCCAATAACCACAACTGGGCGGATTGAAAATTTTCCAGAATTTCTGGACTGACCAAATCTATAGTGTTAGGAACAGTGAATGCAACTCACTTTTTGAATATGTTCTGGTCATAATTTGGGTTAGGTTTCTTCATGAAAGTTGTAGATCTATATCTCAGCTTGTTGCTGGTAAAAGTTCAGGTTAATTGGACCTTTCTACACTGAGTTATGGCCAAATGACCAAACACTATTCATTTGGTTATTTTGCCCAGATAGAATGCAGGTCACTCGGATTAGGGCAATCTTTTGGTCCACTAAATTTGGTTTTATGGGCATAGTTTCTTCACCAAAGTTGTGTCATTATGTGTCTAGTTTCATGTCCAATTAGCTTTGCACCAATTGAACCTCTATAATTCCAGTTATGGCTGTCCAAACCTACTGGACTCATGCCCAGTCCTACAGGTCACCAAGGGCAGCATGCCTAAGCTCAACTCCAACATCCTTACTCACTTCAATTCCTCCTCACACACATTCAAATGGTCACTAATTAACCATTAAAAGGTTAATATACCATTTCATGAGCAAAACCTAATTTTTTTCACAAACCCTAATTTCCAAGTGTCCATTTCATGCTATCATGCCATCTAACACATCCAACACACATAATCCAACATCTAACTCAAGTTTTCTCATCACAAACCACTTCTAAACAATTCAAATCATACAAATCAACAAATCTTATCCTTCTCCTATGGCTGCAAATTTTCATACACACTTCAATATAATTGTTTTGTTCAATTTTTCAACAAACTCTCTTTTAATTAGTCTTCCTAACAAGGATTAAAAAAAGAGGGAAGTAAGTATAGGCACTAACCTTTTTGAGCTTCACATAACCTTGATTAAACCTCCCTAATCTCTTATTCTTTGGCTGTCAATAGCTTTTTCTAGGTGAAAGATCAAATTTTTGTGAAGGGACTTAGCAATTTTGGTGAACAAATGGAGAGGAAAATCAAGATTTTAAGCTTGAAAATGGTGGAACCTCTTCTCTCTCTCTCTATCAACGTTTTTGGCTGCCCAAAGGTTGAAGATGTAGATTGTTTTTTTCAATTTTTGGTCTCTTTTATCTCTTTTAATGTGTTTAACAAATTGTGATTGGTGGAGGAAATTTAAATAACATCATATGATGTCATAATTAGCATTTTCTTTCATTTTCTTTTCTTCTCTTCTCTACTCATTTCCAATTTAATTTTTAGTAATATTTATTCATATTTTAGATCATAATAATTATTTACTTAACTGGACAAGTCGGCCAAAAATCATCTCTGAAGACGAAATGACCAAAATGCCCTCTGTTTGGCTTAACAGACTAAAATTATCTGTACTGATTGAAATTTTTTCCTAAACCTTTTCTTGGCATTCTAATGCCATAGAAACCTCAATAACTCTTCTCTGGAGTCCCAAAAATTATTTTATAAATTTTCCTCTGGGTTTAGGGCTCCTAGTTGCAGGAACCGCAACTTTCCATTGGGTTACCCATCGCTAAGGCCCCAGCTCATTTAACTTGGTTGTATTTTATTTCTAAAATTTTTTCTTAATTTTTCTTACACTTATTTGGGTTATTTATGACTTCTCACTCTAGTTTAAATATTTTTCCAGATGTTCTAGCTGCCCAGACCAAACAGTAGAATGTGCGGAATTACTATAGTGAGGGTGTTACATATTTAAGGTTAACATTCATTGCATTTTGTTAGCATTTAATCTCGTTTTATGTTTATTTTTATGTATTTTCATTATTATTTTAGAAAACATGTTAATCCAACTCAACTCATTGATTTTTATATTTTATCAGGTGTTTTTATGTGGTTCTAGAATCAAAGATGAGTTTGGAAGAGATTTAGAGGTCAAAACGTGAAGAATACAGGGCCAAAAGCAGTACACAGGCCATGTAACCTGCCCTGTGTAACTTTCTAGACCCTGTGTAACTCTCTGAACTGAAGAAAACTTGAAAAACGAAGTGGCAGAAAGTTACATGGGGCATGTATCACTACACAGCCCGTGTAAAGTGCCCTGTCAGCGATTCTGATGCAACTTTTCTTCGTTCCAACTCGACCTGGATGGACTTCTAATACTTCTAGGACTCTGAAATTAGGGTTTTTACACCAGATATAAATATAACAAGTTAAAAATTGAAAAGAGGAGCCAATTTACATTCAAGGAGGCACATCAACTTGAAGGGAGGCAAAGGAGAAACAAGATCTGCAAGATTGCTAGAAGGGATTTTCAGCTAAAGTTCCAAGAGCCCAAGGCTACAACTCTCCTTCTGAGTTCTTTCACTCTATTTTGTTCTCATGTCTTCTCTTTATCTTTTTATAAACTTGATTGTAAAACTCACCATGTGTGAGTAGTCTCTTTATTCTAGGGTTAGGGTGTAGTACTATCAATTTAATTATGGATCTTGTTTGATTTTATTTAGTACATTGGGAATTTTATTGTTTATTTAATTTCTTGTATTCTTAATGCATGCTATGTGATGGTACCCACCTAGCCATGATCTAAGATACTAATTTAAGAACTGAAAGGTGAATATTAGTATTAGCAAATCAGGGTTTTGAACCTAGGAAATCTAACCTAGAGATAGGCTAATGACCTTTGTCGAGTTCTAAAATTAATCAAAGATCCTAAAGGGTTTTAATGTAACGCCTTCACTTTATATAGTCTGTACATTCGACTATTCCGGCGACCTAATATCGGTCCGGATAAGTCATGATGTCTGGAACTACACTTCAGTGATAATAAATAGGCATAAATGATGTAATAAATAAAAAGAAAATACAAGAAAAAATAAGAAAAAATAAAAGAGAGGAAATGAAACTAGGTTAAACGAGCCAGCACCGCAGCGATGGGTGACTGCATGGGGAAATTATGGCGTAGGCAATAGCTAACCCCGGGACTGCGGGGAACCCTCGAAAATAATTTTCGGGACATAATTAAAGGTGTACTGAGGTGTAATTGACATTGAAAATGTCAAAGAAAAATTAATAAGTTAGTATAAACGAAAAAAGAAAATTAAAGAAATCGACGGTACAAGGAGTTAATCGGTAGTATCGAAAAATCCGAAATATAACCCGAAGAGGGGCATTTTGGTCATTTGACACCTAGAATTGGCTTTGACCTAAATGTCCATAAAAATAAAGTGGTATTAAATTTTGAAAATTTCATGAAAAATGAAATTGGAATGAAATGTAATTAAGGAAAATTAAAGGGGTAAAGTTTAGGATAATTAAAAGTTTAATTAAATTATTATTATCTTAATATTAGTGGACCACTATGGACCATATAAAACCTTAAGAAATCATATTTCTTACACTAACTTCTACATCACTTTCTTCTTCCTTCTAATTCACTTTGGCCAAAACAAAAGCTTCCAAAGTCCATCCATGGCCGCCTTACTTCACAAGCTCTAAACACCATGATCAAGCCATCATTTCCATAAGTTGTCTTCATTAAAGTTGATCTCCACCTTGCAAGGAAGAAGTTGGTAGTAATTTCAAGAAGTTTTTGTGAAGTTTGGTTAAGCTTTGAAAGAGGTAAGTGCTTGTTTTCAATTCTTGCTTCACTAAAGTTGTAGTAGAGGTTATGGGAAGTTAGATTATGGAAGAAATTATGGGATTTGATGAGTTATGGTGCTGTCCAATTTTTGGCAGTTTCAAGTCCATGGGAGTATGATGTAATTTGTCATGTAAATGATGATTTAAGGGGTTGATTAAGGTGTTTAAATGCATCAGAGTGTAATTGCATGTAGGTGTTTGAATTGTGTAATTGAACAAATGAATTTTTAGGAGTTTTTGGAAATTGTGAGGGTTTGTAAACTGACCAATTTGGCAGCTTTGTGATGCATGGAAAATTTTTTAATTTCATGAAAATAGCTTGGTGAATTCTGGTACCAAGGATGGCAGAATGTGTATGTAAATGTTGTTGGGAATGATAAGTGGTAATTAGGTATGTTTATGTATGTAAATTGTTGAATTTGAACTTTGTAATTTTTAATTGTAATTGGGGTATTGAGGGTTTGTATATTTTGCCCAAATTGACCATAATGTGATTTGTTGAGTGGTTGTGGTTTGATACCAAATCAAAATTGGGTATGAGAAAAGGACTTATAACTAGGTGAATGTGCAATTGATAAGTGTTTAAGCAACATGTTTAAGGGCCGTATGCATTTGGGGCTATAACCCTTATTGTGTGATCCCAATTGGTATAAAGCCAATTGGAGGTAAAACTAGACTCAATATAGACCAACTTTCACGTAGAGAGCTTGTCCAAATTCTGCCTAGAAGTGACCTAAAAGAATAACCGAATCCGGAATTGCATGACATGAAAATCCAGAATTTTGATCATATGAACAGTAGTCAGTATTTTGGCCATAACTCAATCAAAACAGATCTAAATGACCTGGCTTATAAAGACACTAAAGCCCAGAAATGACCAGAACCAAGTGAAAATGCTTGCACAAGTTGGGTTACAAAAACTGGCAGAATTGACTTTGACCTAAAAATGACCTAAACTTTGCAATATAAGTGCAACTTGACCAGCAATAGTAAAATGACCATAACTTGGTCCATAGAACTCCAAATGACATGAAATCAGTCCTAAAATTTCAATAAGACATAGATCTACAATATTGGTAATTTGACCAAAACCCAAAAATCAAGGGAACTAGGTCAACTAACTTGATTAATTAGGCACACTAAATCTGGAATTAGCACAATTGACCATAAAATCTAGAAAATTCAAATAAGCATATCTCCCACCAAAAGTGTTCAATTTAAATGAGCTATACCAATCTGGAAAGCTAAGAAAGAGACCTAAAACATTGTTTTAGACAACTTCCTCAAATTATAAATATATAAGGTCAGAATTTAAGGTCAAGCCATTGACCTAATTGAGAACTGTGCCAATATAGGGCCTTTGAGTCCAAGTTAACAATTTATCTATAAAAAATTCTATAAGACTTGAAAAATAGTAAGCAAAATTTTTGGTTGTCCCTAAGACATAGGGCAACAATACTTATGAAGAATGCTAGACCTCAATGTGATTACAAACAGTCCAAATAAATTAGTAAAATCAGAACCAAAAATTCCTAAAAAGGAAACTAAAATTTAGATTTAACCTAGTTATGGTTAATTGACCATAACTTGAGCTATACAACTCCAAATGAAGTGATTCAAAAAGGAAATTAAAGAAGACACAATGAGAAACAATTTAATGAAGAGAAATCTATTAAATTTATACTGTAGCTTGGTCCAATAGACAGTAAACATTGGCCATGAAATCTGAATAATTGCAATAAAGTGCAATAAGCTTTGAAATGAAATTGGCAACATATATCAACATGTGACGAATGAAAAATGGAACATATCAGTGACATTAAAACTAATTCACCTAGTGTGCATTAAAGGCCAACATTATAGGTTAACTAATGAAAGGAATAGTATTAATAAAATTTAATTATTGAACCTTATTATTAGAAATAATTTAAATGTCTACTGAAACACATTAAATTGTGTGTTTCAGTTAAAAAAGACACTGGGAAGGGAAAAGACCCACTGAGTCAAGGCCAAGAGCCAACTCATCAGAGGTTTGTGCATAACTAGTTTTTAATTGCTTTTGTTCAAAAAATTTCATATGACTAAATGACGTGTTTTCCTTATGTATTATGTTTACAAGGTATTGGATTTAATTCAATGATTATTGAAATTATTATAGTATGTATGAATTTAGCTTTGTAAAATGGTATTTCAACAAGTATTAAACATTGTTGTGGATTGAATAAATTATGTTTTGGAAAATTTTGATAGAATATGTTTTGAATTGTGATGGGCAATTTACATGGAAAATAACAAATTTATGTTAGTGAAACACAAATTTACTTATTAGTGATTCATGCACTTGTGGTGGTTGCAAAACTAGCACACATCACACCTCACCCCTCTATAAGGCATGACATGATCCCGTAGCATATCTAATAAATTACCAAACTCCACCTCCCGATAATCTATTAAATATACTACAAGGGATTTTAAAATAATTCCATTTTTTTTAAATGTAGCGTGGTGCTTAAATAGTTATTAAGGTGTTTCTAATTTCAATAAAAGCCACATAGATTATTTAGAAATAATTTAGCATTTTAAAATTTTGCAAAAATTCTGCACGGTACCAGCTAAAAATACAATACAATAGTTCTTCTATACCTGTTGAAAAATAATTTATAAAAATATCTCATACCAATTTTGAACTCAATCAACTCATTTCATTCAATCAACACCAAGTAAAGGTATTTATCTCATATACAAACTAAAATAAATTTCATATACAAATTTATAACTCAAAAGGAATAACAAAATATTATTACAAGTTCATTTGTACAACTGCTCATTGGTCTTTTAGAAACATATGAACTAAATTACATCAAAATGAATTTACAAGTGTATAAATAATATACCCAAAAAAGATCTAAAAATGGCTTCAAACACAGCTACTAGTTGCTCACTCTACTGTTTTGCCCTTCTCCTTATCTGCGACAGCATGAAACAGCTCACAATTCACAATCCACAAAACATAAGTGTTGCCAAGAACACACAGTTTAGACTATGACACAAAATTTCAGGATCAATGCCGTGTTGTACACCACGATAAAGAAAATCAACCTCACTAACCGTTATTAATGAGAGAAGGCTAGCTAGCTAATGAGCACTCATATAGTCTCACCCACCAACCGTTATTAATGGGAGATATAATCAAAGTCAATTATTAGACCCCAAATAGCCGTTACTACTGGTGAATTCTGAATGGGACTATTATGCTAACTATGGTTTAAAAACAATTTTCAAAGATTTTCTAATCAAATAATCACATTTACATTTTGACATCCTTATTCAATTCATCATAAAATCCATATGGAATTGGCAACACACAATTTCTCAAAAGCAAATAAAGATCATAACTCATTCAAACCAATTACAAAGTTAAAAATAAAAAAAGGATTTAGTTGTGCACAAACCTCTTTAAATTCCTCTTACTTAGTTTAACTTTTTCCCTCTTTAGGAGGCTCCTTTTCCACTGAAAATACACAATGGAATTGTCTCAATACTTATCCTAATTATCTCCAATAACTAATCAAATGAATGTCTAATGAATGCCTAAGTTACTTATGCAAATTCAAGAAATTTGGGTTCTGGATAGTTTTATGCCCTGACATTTGAACCCAATTTCATGCTAGTTCTAGTCATAATTTGGTGAGGTATTCTTCATGAAGTTTGTTCCTCTATGTCTTATTTTTATTTTCCAATTTGAATCACTCAATTTGGAGTTCTGGATCTCAAGTTATGGCCAATTTACTAAACACTATTCCAGGTGCCATATACTGAAATTCTAGGTTTCCAGAATTGTACCTTAACTTTTTATTTTATATCCAGGGCATCTTAAGCTCATAATTTGGCCCTAGTCCCCAAAACAATATTTTAGGTCTTTATCTTAGGTTTCCAAATCATTTTGAATCACTCTAATTGGGGTTTTTTAGAGAAAGTTATGACCTATTAACCATCTGGGGGTCATAAGGCCATTTAGCTGAATTGCAGGAAATCCAGCTTATGCATTCTTAATCATCCAATATTACATAGTAATCCTTGGCATACCAAAGCGAATTTACAAGAACTTAAATAAATGAAATTACAACCCAAAAATTATTACAAACTTAATAATACATGCCCAAAATAAATTAAAATAAATTAATTAATTTACAATCCCAAAGAAACATAAAAGAAATAAATCCAATCACATTGGTCTTTTATAGTCCATGATCATCCATCATGCATATCACTATTTAACAATTAAATAAAACATACATACTTAAATTAAATTGAATATCTCATATTCAACTTAAAAATCCAGATTTGAATATGATTCAAATAAATTTAAAAATTCAGATTTGAATCTCATTCAAACAAATTTAAAAATTTAGATTTGAATCACATTCAAACAACTTTAAAAATTTAAATTTGAATCACATTCAAACAATTTTTAAAAAAATCAGATTTGAATCACATTCAAACAATTTTTTAAAATTCAGATCTGAATATTATTCAAACAACTTTAAAAAATCAGATTTAAATATGATTCAAACAACTTTAAAAATTCAGATTTGAATCATATTCAAACAACTTTTAAAATTCAGACTTGAATCACATTCAAACAATTTTTAAAATTCTTATTTGAATCAAAATTTAATTGTGTGATTGAAATTATAATTAAACAATTTAATTAGACATAGGATGAGCTTTTAAATCACACAACAATTGCAAATTAAAAAGCCAAACCTTTGCACCACCCTTAAAGCCAAACCATGCGCACCATTGATGGTGTTCTTCAAGCATGCCGCCACACATCCATTACAACCAGCAATGGATAAATCATCTCATGATCAAAACACACAATTAAATCATATAATCAATAATATAAATGGCAAATATAGTGGCTCTTGTCGCAAGGTATTTTGCGGTCGCCTGGATGAACACTCATCGAAGTGGAAAGAGTGAGGAGTCGCCACTTTAATTTTGAGAAAAATTAAAGAAAACCATTTGTGAAAGTAAATTAAAATGAAACCACTTCAAAAACAGAGATTCTAGGTTCGGGGTCCATGAACGGGTGGGGAAGGTGTTAGGCACCCCACCTCATCCCTCAACGAGGGTAAGCAGATTTAACTTCATGTACTTTATAGTTAGGAGGGTTTGAATGGAAATGTTAATCCTTTTTTACCGAAAGGAATGTTTGATTTTTCACTAATCTGGGTTACCCAGATACATAAGTAAATGAGACAACCTTAGTGAGTTGCGGTTGCGTATTAATTTTATTTCAGGGGGAATCATCTTACGTATTTGTTAAAATTTAATTTGGGAATCGGATAAGAACTCTGTTCCGATCTCCTTTAAATATTTATTAAAATTTTTAAGCTTGAGAATCGGATAAGAACTCTCTTCCGATCTCTTTTTAAATGTTTATTAAAAAATTTTAAGCTTGAGAATCGGATAAGAAATCTCCTCCAATCTCCTTTTTAAATATTTATTAAAATTTTTAAGCTTGAGAATCGGATAAGAACTCTCTTCCGATCTCCTTTTTAAATATTTATTAAAATTTTTAAGCTTGAGAATCGGATAAGAACTCTCCTCCGATCTCCTTTTTAAATATTTATTAAAATTTTAAGCTTGAGAATCGGATAAGAACTCTCCTCCGATCTCCTTTTAAATATTTATTAAAATTTTTAAGTGGAAACCGGATAAGAACTCTCCTCCGATCTCCTTTTAATAGGGATCGGATAAGGACTTTTCTGATCTCTCGAAACTTGATTACAGCTACCCGTCACGAAATCCTAGAACTAAGGGTTTTGGCATTTAAAGATGCAGGAGCTCAGAATAAGGCTTTTTTTAACTCATTGGTACCTTGTAACTAGTCAGGAGATACCAAACTGAATTTTTCGACCTTCCTATGTGATCGCCTTACCAGTACCTTTTGATACCCGATCTATCCCATTTATCTATTTTAAAGTTCGGTTTTACTCTGCCTTGTGTTGTCTTACTCAATTATCTTTTGCATTATTCTAGTGATTTGGCCTTACTATTTTCCCGACTCATTGTTTAGACCTTTTATTATTTTTAAAGAAACCCTTAAGATACGGTTACCTACATTTTACCCGACCCCTTATACATTACTCGATACTAGAAGATTTGCATTCAGAAATAACAAAGAGTAATAAAAAGAATGGACTGATTAACAAAGGAGTAAACCTAAGAGTAATCTTTTGGTATTCTTTAGCACAATATAAACTTAAAAAAAAAAAAAAGAGGAAATACGAAAAATGAAAACGAGCACTTAATAAAATGGCAATACGAGCACTCACCTGTAGGGAGCCAAATTGTGACACCCCTTACCCGTGTACAGTATACCCGAGTAAGTAATGCCACACGGTGTACTGGCACACTCTAATATACCTTAATTGATTTGTATCATGCTTTTGAATATAATTTGTGAAATATAATTTATTTTAAGCCATTTATCGAAATTATTACTTATTTGAGGTTCTGAAAATTTTAAAGAAAATCCAGCGCTAAAAATGGAGAAAACAGTTCTTCGGAACCTGTTAAAACACTTCTAAATAATTTTCCAAACAATCTCAACTTCAATTCATCAACAAAGTCTCAATATCAAGATCTCAATAATTTTCAATTTCAGTTCTCAACACCCTTTTCATTTTTCAACATCCATTTCTCATAATATTCATATACAAACAATAAATAAAGGCTCAAATTTTGCATTCATAACCATAACTTTCATTATTTACATGATCATCAAAATACTATTCATAGATCCAAATACATATGACAAGATAAAAATTTAGTTACAAAATATCAAAATGACGCCTAGTGCCCTACCAATGCAGTGCAGGTAGTGAGGTGACACGGACATCGTGCAGAGTGCAGGATGAACTCACCCACCAGCCTACTGGGCTCACGATCAGTATCTCTAACCTACGCGTGGCAAAAGCAACGCGCTAAGCAATAATGCTTAGTGGTGCAATAATAAAATAAAAAAAAATAGCAAGAAAATAGATATGTAGTGAATGTATATGTTTCATTTGTTTGAATTTGTATATTATTAACTTTGTCCACTTTCATTCATTTGGTTGCCCAAGTAACCTACACTAGACGACTGGACTGGATAAACGGGTAAACTGGCACTGGGTATCAAGTACCTCGGGCCGTCACACCATCGGTCACATATGCATCTCCTGTGAGCAACAGCTAACAAGTCAGAAATATATCGCACAAGGCCAAATCTCAATACAAGGTCAGAATGGCTAAAAGCCATAAAATCACAGAATGGCATATTGCCATGTGCAGTACTGCTAACTGAACCCTATTGGCATGCCAAACTATCCAAACCAATCTTGTTAGGTATACTAGGGCATTTGAAACTTTTAAATTCTTCAATTTGTGAATTTCAAGTTTTGATGTCACTATTCACCTCATTGGTCAACAAAAATGTTGACTTTTGGATAGAAAATAGGTGTATTGGTTTTAACACCCCAAACATACCACATTTTGTATTTAAAACTTGTTGGAATTGATTGCCATTTCCATTTCTCAACTTAATTCTAAGAGGGCAGAAATTTCAGTTTTTGAGATCCAACTTTACTGTTCCATTGGGCCCTGTTGCAATGGGAATTTGAGGAAATGGTAAACATGAAAGTTGTTCCTTTTTTTGTCTAGTTGAATTTCCTTTTTTTGAATCACTCAATTTTGAGTTTTGTAGCTCCAGATATGGTCCAAAACCTGGCCGGATTGCCAAAACTGCAGAATTACCATATCTACAGTAACATGAACAGTGACTAGAATCACTTGGTTGGATGGGTTCTGGCCATAATTTGGGGTAGATTCCTTCATTAAAGTTGTTTGTCTATGTCTTAACTTGTTGCTGTAAAAATTTTAGGTCAATTGACCATATCTACAGTGAGTTATGGCTTACTGTTCATTTGGTCAATTCTGCAGAATCAGTTGCAGGGTATCCGGATTGGGGCCAAGTTTTGGTCCTCTTGCTTTGGTCTTTTGGGCATGGTTTCTCCAGAAAAAATGTGCCATTATAATCCTAGTTTCATGTCCAATTGGCCAAACACCAATTGGATCAACACAGCCAAAGTTATGGCTGTGTAATTGGACTGAAATTTCAATCTATTGCTGCTGTCCTAGGGCAGCCTACATCTTCACTTTGCCATACTATTTTTCAGTCCAAATTGTGGTCAACTTGCCTAAAATAGTCACTAATTGACCATTAAAATGTTCTCTAACAATTTCCTAAGCCAAGTCAATTTTTCACTTCTCAAAACCCTAATTCCCATATGAGTTTTCACAAATTCCTTATTTAACTCTTTCATTCTTTGTATATGTATATGTATACACTTTAAACATAAGCTCTAGTTCACTCTAAGTCCATCAAAACAATCAAAATAATTCCTTCACAAGGGCTGTCAAAAATTCATAGTATGTATACACATAATTCTTGTCCATTTTAGTTACAATTCTTACTCAATTCAAGTTACAAATCATAAAAATAAAGAGTTTTAAGTATCTAATGCACTAACCTTGAATAGGGCAGATTTTTCCCAACTCAAAACTTCACTTTCCTTCACTTTCTAGGCTGCCAAAAGGTTGTTTAAGGTGTGGGGTAAAATTTTAATGAAGAGAGGTTAGGGTTTTGTGGTGAAACAAAGTAAGAAAGTGAGCTTGCTTGAAGTTGTAAATGGAGGTTGGGCAAGGCAAAGGAAATGGCTGATTTTTGGGGAGGAAGAAGGCTGCTCACATTTTTGTTTCCTTTTGTCTTTATTTGGTCTTATTTATCGCTTTTATTTGTTGGTTAATGGTTTGTTTAATTGTAATTGGCTATAGCTTGTAAATGACATCATCAAGATGTCATAAATGAGCCTTTTTTTTATTTTTCCTTTCTTTTCGTCACTACTCACTTCAAATTAATTTTTCATCAACATTAATTCATATTTTATGTCATGTTAATTATTTACTTAACTGGACAAGTCGGCCAAAAATCACCTCTAAAGGCAAAATGACCAAAATGCCCTCCGTTCGGCTCAACGGGTCAAAATTGTCTGTACCGATTGAAAAATTTTCCTAAATATTTTCTTGGCATTCTAATGCCATGGGAACCTCAATAACCCTTCTCTGGAGTCTCAAAAATTATTTTATAATTTTTCCCTCAGGTCTAGGGCTCCTCGTTGCGAGAACCGCAACTTCCCTTTGAGTTACCCCTCGCTAGGGCACTGGCTCGTTTAACTTGGTTGTATTTTATTTATAAAATTTTTACTAAATTTTTTTTCTTACTAATTTTTAAGTTAATTATGGTTCCTGACTTTAGTTTAAATATTTTTCCGGACGTTCTAGCTGTCCGGACCGACATCGGTCACTGGAACAGTAGAATGTACGGAGTTGTTACCGGGAGGGTGTTACAACTCTTCCCCTCTAATTTAAATTTCGTCCTCGAAATTTACCTGATGCAAACAGTTGAGGGAACTGTTGCCTCATCGTCTCTTCACTTTCCCAAGTTGCCTCTTCGGTGTTGTGGTGCCTCCAAAGCACTTTCACCTGTGGAATTTGCTTGTTCCTTAATTCTTTTACTTCCCGAGCTAGGATCCGTAGAGGTTCTTCTTCATATGTCAAATCCGGTTGTATTTCAATTTCTTCTCTGGAGATGACATGTGAAGGGTCTGAGCGGTATTTTCTAAGCATGGATACGTGAAACACATTATGGATCTTGTCCAGCTCTGGTGGTAAAGCTAGCCTGTAGGCTACTGGTCCCACACGTTCAATGACTTCATATGGGCCAATAAACCTAGGGCTCAACTTACCTTTTCTTCCAAACCTCAATACCTTCTTCCACGGCGACACCTTGAGGAACACTTTGTCGCCAACCCCATATTCTATTTCTTTTCTCTTCAGGTCAGCATAAGATTTATGTCTGTCCGAGGCAACCTTCAAGTTGGCTTTGATTAGTTTCACTTTCTCCTCAGTCTGTTTCACTAGGTCTGGCCCTACCTGTAACACCCTCCCGGTAACCACTCCGTACATCCTACTGTTCCGGTGACCGGTGTCGGTCCGGACAGCTAGAACGTCCGAAAAAATATTTAAACTAAAGTCAGGAACCATAATTAACTCAAATATTAATAAGAAACACTTAGTAAAAATTTTAGAAATAAAATACAACCAAGCAAAACGAGCCGGTGCCCAAGCGATGGGTAACCGGAGGGAAGTTGCAGTTCTCGCAACGAGGAGCCCTAGACCCGGGGGAAAAATTATAAAATAATTTTTGGGACTCCAGAGAAGGGTAATTGAGGTTCCCATGGCATTAGAATGCCAAGAAAATACCTAGAAAAATTTTTCAATCGGTACAGACAATTTTGACCCGTTAAGCCAAACGGAGGGCATTTTGGTCATTTCGCCTTCAGAGGTGATTTTTGGCCGACTTGTCCAGTTGAGTAAATAATTAATATGACATAAAATATGAATTAATGTTGATGAAAAATTTATTAAAAATGAGAAATGAAAATAAGAAAACAAAAGTAAGTAAATGGGAATTATGATGTCATTAAGAAAAACTATGACCAATCAAAATTTAGCCATTATTTGACTAACTAATAAAGAGATAAAAGAAGACCTAAACAATTAAAAAGCCAGCTATTTTCTTCTTCTTCTTCCTTAAAAACGTGATCCTCTCTTCTTCCTCCCTCCATGAAAATTTTCTTTCATTACCTCCATTTCCCATGAGTTTCCACCACTAAACCCTAACCCCTTTCATTAAACCTTGACCATATCACTTGGAGAAGCTTTTGGCAGCCAAGGAAAGGAAGAAAAGTGAGGTTTAGGGCTTTGGAAATTCTGCCCAAACAAGGTTAGTGCATTTATACCCATTAAACTCTTTATTTCCATGATTTTGGACTTGAACTTAGTAAGATTTGTAGTTTAAATGAACAAAAAACCTATGGGTATGAACACTTCAATTTCGGCAGCCCTAAGAAGAAACAATAAGGGAGTGTTTTGAATATTTTTTTAATGGACTTAGCATGAGTTGGAGATTGTATTTAAGTTATATATTTACATAGATGTTGAACTAGGGTGCTAATGGAGGGTTATGGGTAAATTGCCTTGGATACTAGGGTTTTGAAGCATGAAAAAGTGACTTGGCTGACCAACCTATTAAAGAACACTCTAATGGTCAATAAGTGACCATTTTGGATATGTTGACCATAAATGGGACTGAAAAATGGTGGGGCAAAGTCAAGGTATAAACTGCCCTATGACAGCAGCATAGGGACTGAAAATTCAGTCCCTTTGCACTGCCATAACTTGGGCTGTGTTAGTCCAATTGATGTTTGGCCAATTGGACATGAAACTAGGCTTATAATGGCACATTTTTGCTGAAGAAACCATGCCCAAAAGACCAAAGCAAGAGGACCAAAACTTGGCCCCAATTCGGAACCCTGAAACTGCCTCTGCAGAATTGACCAAATGAACAGTAACTGTTTATTTGGCCATAACTCACTGTAGATTTGGTCAATTCGCCTGAAATTTTTACAGAAACAAGTTAAGACATAGACAAACAACTTTCATGAAGGAACCTACCCCAAATTATGGCCAGAACCCATTCAACCAAGAGACTCAAGTTACTGTTCATGCACTGTAGATATGGTAAATTTCTGCAGAATGCATATCCGGACAGCTTGGGTTTTTGAGCCACATCTGGAGCTACAAAACTCCAAATGGAGTGATTCAAAAAAAGAAATTCAACTAGACAAAATAAGGAACAACTTTCATGTTTTACATTTCTTCAAATTCCAACAGTAATAGTGTCCAATGGAACAGTAAAGTTGACTCACCAAAACTGAAATTTTCTGCTTGTGTGGGTTACAATTTGAAATGGTATTAACACTTAATGCCAACAAGTTTTAAACACCAAATGTGGTATGTTGGGAGTGCCAAAGGCAATGTACACATTTTTATTCCAAAAGTCAACATTTTTGTTGACCAATGATGAATAGTGACACCAAAAAAGTTGAAATTCACAAATTGACAAATTTAAGAGTTTCAAATGCCCTAGTATACCTAACAAGATTGGTTTGGATAGTTTGGCATGCCAATAGGGTTCAGTTAGCAGTACTGCACATGGCAAAAATGCCATTCTGTGATTTCATGGCTTTTAACCATTCTGACTTTGCATTGAGACTTGGCCTTGTGCCTGATATTATTTACAACTTGTTAGCTGTTCTGTTGCACACCGGGAGATGCATATGTGACCGATGGTGTGACGGCCCGAGGTACTAGGTACCCAAAGGCGCTTACCCGCTATCCATCCATTGCCTAGTGTAGGTTACTTGGGGCAACCAAATGAATAAAAGTGAACAACGTTAATGAAACAATGAATATATCAATACCAAACAAAGAAAGCATACACATTCTATGCACATTTATTTTCTTGCTATTTTCTTTTATTATATTATTGCACCACTAAGCATTATTGCTTAGCGTTGCTTTTGCCACGCCGTAGGTACCGAGATCCCGATCGCGAGCCCAAGTAGACCATAGATCGGGTGAGTCCATCCGCAGCTTCGCTGTGTCCGTGTCACCTCGTCACCTGCAGTGCATTGGTAGGACACTAGATGTCATTTTGTCATTTTGTAATTAACTTTTTATTTTCTCATATTTATTTGGGATTTATGTAATGTATTTTGAGGTTCATGTAAATAATAAAGATTTATGGTCATGGATGGTATTAATTTGAGTATTTATTGGTTGTTTATATATGAGAACCCTGAGAAAGGGATGTTTTGAGAAATGAAAAGGTTGTTGAGACCTGAAATTGACAAATTATTGAGATATTGATATTGAGTTTTATTGATGATATTGGAGTTGAGAATGAATGAAATTGTATATTGGAAGTGTTTTTAACAGGTTCCGAAGAACTGTTTTCTCCATTTTTAGCTGGTACTCCGCCGGATTTTCTTTAAAATCTTCGGAACCTCAAATGAATAATACTTTTGATAAATGGTTAAAATAAATCAAATTTCATAAATTAACTTCAAAAGCATGACACAAATTAAGTAAGGTATATTAGAGTGTGCCAGTACACCGTGTGGCATTACTTACTCGGGTATACTGTACACGGGTAAGGGGTGTCACATTTAGTGGTATCAGAGCACGGTTTAGGCGTTTCTGGGCCTAGATTGAGTCCATACCATGCATTGCATTTTGTAAGAGTCGAGGTGACACTAACGCAGATCTGCTTATCTTTCTTATTTTGAATAGGATATGGATCCTTCATCTCTGAGAGCCGTTGAGGAGGATGTGGAGAGTCATGCTCCACCTGCAGAGCCGAGACCGGGGCATGAGAGAATGCCTCGCCACTCAAGCGAGCTCGCCACCTCCACAGCCATGTTCCAACAAATGGCCGACTTCTTTAGACAAATGGCCGGAGTAATGCCACCACCACCACCACCACCAGCTCCACAGCAGAAATCACACTTGGAGAGGCTAAGAAAATTTGGAGCTGTGGACTTCTATGGTAAGAGAGAAGATGACTCTGTTGCAGCCGAAAATTGGTTGAACAGAACGGGCAGAGTCTTGAAACAACTCCACTGCACCCCTGAGCAAAATCTAGAAGCTGCCATCTCTTTGCTACAAGATGATGCTTATGAGTGGTGGGACACAGTGTCCAGTGAAGTGCAGCCAGAAGCTGTAACTTGGGATTTCTTTCTCTCTGAATTCAAGAAGAAGTATGTGGGTACTGTATATTTGGAAGAGAGAAGAAGGGAATTCATTAACCTGAGGCAGAGACAGTTGTCAGTGGCTGAATATGAGAAGGAATTCGTAAGATTAAGCCGTTATGGAAGGGAGATAGTCCCTAATGAAGCTGAAAGGTGCAAGAGATTTGAAGAGGGACTAAATGATAACATCAAGATCCAGCTCACTGCCTTGAGAATCACAGAATTTACCAAATTAGTGGAAGCGGCAACAAAGGTTGAAAAAGTAAGAATTAGTGAGTGGACTAGAAGAGAGAGACAGCAGAAGAGGTGACCGGTCACCCGATTCAGCTCTGCATCGTGGAAGAAGTTCAAGGGTCCTCTGCACAAAGTTCAGGCTCACCACAGTGGTCGTGGTCGGGCCTCGTGGGCCGGACTACGCTCACCCCTAGGAGAGGTCAGTCCACACCATCAGTGGGCAGCTCTCCAGGGATGGGGTTCAGGGGACCAGCCCCAGCATCTTCTGCGTGTCCACACTGTCAGAAATGGCATAAGGGGGAGTGTTGGAGAGTGACTGGTGCTTGCTTGAGATGTGGGTCGACAGAACATCAACTGAGGAACTGCCCACGCAGAACTACTACACCGCCCGACACAGCGCATGCACCGCCGCACTACGAGAGAGGTAGAAGGTCCGTAAACCGGCCGTGGGACCATCTCAGAGGCCCGCATCTGAGCCAGCAGAGAGGCCAGATAACAGACCACCTGCCAGAAATTATGCCTTGAGAGCTCAGGAGGAGCAAGATGCCCCGGACGTCATCAGGGGTACGTTCTCCCTCTACAATACTCCTGTGCATGCATTGGTGGATCCAGGATCCACTCATTCCTACATTTGCATCAACCTACTCGTAGAAAGGGGGATACTAGTAGGGGAGAGTGACCAAGACATTCTGGTCACTAATCCATTGGGCCACAGTGTAGTGGTGAACAAGGTATACAAGGGTTGCCCGTTAAGGATTCAGGGGTGAACAGGTTCCCTTTGGACGACTTCTTCAAAGAAGTTTTGAAATATCACCAAGTGTGCATCGCTCAAGTTCACCCAAACTTGTGGCGGATCTTGGTAGCCTTCTGAGGCCTATGCCGAGCTAAAGGACTCCGACGCACGGCTAAGGTGTTCACTGAACTGCACCGGCTAACTCGTCGAAAGGACGACGAGTATTGGTTCTTCCAGGCGAAACCCCATTGTGGGCTTTTTACCGATCTACCTTCCTCCTTGAAGAATTGAAAGAACCGCTTCTTCATCTTGAGGAGCAAAATTTCGAACGGTTTTGAGGGCTTCCCTCGGTGCTGGTTGCATCAGGGTCCCTTGCTTATGAAGCACATTGCCCTAAACAGGGAAGAGGGTGCAATGGTAATGGAGTTGAAGGAGCAGGCGTCCAGAGAAAAGTTCTCTTGTTTGGATGCAGTGACGGTAGAGCTACACCATTGGACTATGCAGCTGGTCACCAGTCAAGATCGCGGGCTTCAGCTCTCTGATCTCGGCATCGATATTTTCCATATCTCAGATCTTTGGACCTTAGCGATCTCACTGACCTCTTCTTTGTGCAGGTATGGCAAGCGACGAAGCCTCTAAGGAGAGCCGGAAGCGGAAGAGAGAGATCTCCCGGAAGGTACGGGAGATGAAGCGTTCCGAGCTGCTTCAAACACCTGGTCATGAGCCCGGGGAAATACAGGAAGGCTCGTCTCAACCTTCTGGGCCTCCGGTCATAGAAGTGGTCCGATCTCCTCCTCGCCGAGAAGAGCCGCCTCCACCTCCTCCAGTCGCTCCGAGTGCGGAAGGGGGTCCTTCCCAACCTCCTATAAGGTCCCTTTCCCGCGGTGCCCAAGTGCTGATCCACTCGTTGGAGAAAAACCGCACGGTTCGAGAGAACAGTGGTTTCGCTAAGGTCTTGGCGTCCTCCATCTGTCTTCGAGAAGATCGGGATAGGCTGTCTCCGGATAACCTTGATGATATCTTGACCAGATCTATGAGCCTGAACGTGGAGTGTTTGGTGAACCAGCACATGGTCCGGGAGAAGGCTCATCGCCTGGGTAAGGAAGTCGAGAGGATGAGTCATGAGATGTCTTCTCTCCAATCCCAACTTTCGTCCGCTCAGGACTACATATCTCAAATTGAGGGACGAATGAAGTTCTATGAGGATAAGCTGGCCGAGCAAGCTCATGTTCTGGCCGAGCTAGATCGTGTTCTCGAGGGAGTTCAGGCGCTCCGAGCTGATGAAGCTGCTCAACTCGCTCATCTTGCTGAGGAGCTCAAGGCGAAAGAAGAAGAAATGGTGACCGGAGTGGCGGCGCTATGTGAATGCTCATAGAGATCTCCCCGGCTGAGAAGCGTTATCCTGAGGAGGACTTCTCCTGGATGGCCAACCTGGCTCCCGAGGACGAAGGTGAGGATAGCGAAGGGGAGGCTGAAGGTGAGAGAGAAAATGAACAACATGTAGTTCAGGCTGGGGGCGATCCCCCAGCCGAATGACTTGTATAAATTTTGAAATGAAATGAAATGAAAGTTCCCCTTTTGTTCAATGATTGATTGTGATCGGAAAATTTCTAAATTGCGTAAGCACTTGATTGTTTGAACATATTAGAATGACAACTGAAAGTGATTATTAATCTAAGTATAGGAGATCGGAAAACACAATATGCATGAGATCGATTTAAATGGGACTTAATTAAAATTAGAAATTTGGCTTTGAACACTTAAGATCGGGATCATCTTTAAACCGAGTCGAAACCTTTATCATTCTCAAATTTTAAATGAGAGACCGGCAACAAGACTGGTGTTACGAAGGCCTTATGTTGGTTCAATTTTATTTGACAAGAAAGATCGGAAATACAATTAAATGATCAGGGGACTCGAGAATTGGTTTAAGGGATCGATGAGGCTTTAAATGACATGGAGACTTGGTATTAATTAAATTCTTTTTTGTGGGGAGATCGGAAGTGTGGTCGGTTAGATCAAGGAATCAAAAGTTGATAACAGGAAATTTAAATGCATGAAATTAAAATCAACTTAGATCAAGGAACCAGAGGTTGATAACAGGAAATTTAAATGCATGAAATTAAAATCAACTTAGATCAAGGAACCAAAGGTTGATAACAGGAAATTTAAATGCAGGAAAAATTAAAATAAACTTAGATCAAGGAACTAGAGGTTGATAACAAAAAATTTAAATGCAGGAAAAATTAAAATCAACTTAGATCAAGGAACCAGAGGTTGATAACAGGAAATTTAAATGCATGAAATTAAAATCAACTTAGATCAAGGAACCAGAGGTTGATAACAGGAAATTTAAATGCAGGAAAAATTAAAATCAACTTAGATCAAGGAACCAGAGGTTGATAACAGGAAATTTAAATGCAAGAAAAATTAAAATCAACTTAGATCAAGGAACCAGAGGTTGATTAACAGGAAATTTAAATGCAGGAAAAATTAAAATCAACTTAGATCAAGGAACCAGGAAATTTAAATGCAGGAAAAATTAAAATCAACTTAGATCAAGGAACCAGAGGTTGATTAACAGGAAATTTAAATGCATGAAATGAAAATCAACTTAGATCAAGGAACCAGGGGTTGATAACAGGAAATTTAAATGCATGAAATTAAAATCAACTTAGATCAAGGAACCAGAGGTTGATAACAGGAAATTTAAATGCAGGAAAAATTAAAATCAACTCAGATCAAGGAACCAGAGGTTGATAACAGGAAATTTAAATGCAGGAAAAATTAAAATCAACTCAGATCAAGGAACCAAAGGTTGATAACAGGAATTTTAAATGCAGGAAAAATTAAAATCAACTTAGATCAAGGAACCAGAGGTTGATAACAGGAAATTTAAATGCATGAAAAATTAAAATCAACTTAAATCAAGGAACCCGAGGTTGATAACAGGAAATTTAAATGCATGAAATTAAAATCAACTTAGATCAAGGAACCAGAGGTTGATAACAGGAAATTTAAATGCAAGAAAAATTAAAATCAACTTACAAAGCAAGCCTAATCTCGACACAAGAAGTTCTTCCCCGATGAAGTGTACTTAACAAGGTCCCGAAAGCCGATGATTAATGGAGGACAAGTTACAAGACTTGGCCTACGACCTCATTTCTTCGGATGCCCCTTGACTTTCTTCTTATTTTGCGAAAAGCGCCCTTGCGGGTTTTTACTTTCCCTTCGTCCATTTGACTAGAAGTGCCCTTCCAGGTTTTCACCTCTAGTTTTTTTTTTTTTTTTTTATGGCCATTTCCTGCAAATCTCATAGTAAAGTACGTGAGGTTATCAATTTCAAATCCAAATCTTATAGCAAAATTTTAAATGATTAATAGCGCATCAGGTAAAAAGATTAAAGAAGGGCAATGTTAAAGAAGGAAAGATAAAAGCAAAGAGATAGGAAAATATGACTTTATTATGGTTTTAGGAAACAAAGGTATAGTGTCAAAGGAGAAGGGTACAAGGACAGATCTCACATATTCCTTGTAGTTAGCTTTGAAGTCTTTTAACCGCGATTATTTCAAGTACTCTGAAGCCTCGTGCCACGACGGTTTATTTCCATCCTCGGTTTCATTGCCCCATTCCTTATTTCTCCTTTTAGTTCTTGGGATGCCCTTTCGGGTTTTTACCCCTAGATTTTTTTTTTTCAGCTCGCTTTTTTAGGACGCCCTTTCGGGTTTTTACCCCTAGATTTTTTTTTTCAGCTCGCTTTTTCATGACGCCCTTTCGGGTTTTCGTCCTTCACTCATTTTACAGAAAGCGCCCTTCGAGGGTTTTCGCCTTCTTTCACACATTTTGCTAGGAGCGCCCTTTCGGGTTTTCACCCCTACTCTTTTTTTTTTTTTTTTTTCAGGCATAGTATCTCTTGACGGTGTCAGCATTCACAGGTCTTGGAAATTCTTCACCGTCCATGTGGGTCAAGATCAAGGCCCCACCAAAAAATGCCTTTTTAACCACATAGGGACCCTCATAGGTTGGTGACCATTTGCCCCGGGGATCGTTTTGTGTTGGCAACACTTTCTTCAGAACTAAGTCCCCAGGTTGAAATTCGCGTAGGCGAACACCTTTGTTAAATGCCCTGGCCATTCTTCTTTGGTACAGCTGTCCGTGACATGCCGCTGTTAGCCTCTTCTCATCTAGCAAATTTAATTGGTCCAATCTTGACTGGATCCATTCTGACTCATCAATCCCCGATTCTTTTAGAATTCTTAGAGAAGGAATTTCTACCTCAATAGGTAATACAGCCTCCATCCTATAAACCAACGAAAAAGGAGTTGCACCAGTTGAGGTCCTTACAAAAGTCCTGTATGCGTGAAGAGCGTAGGGAAGCATATCATGCCAATCCCTATATGTGACCGTCATTTTCCGAATTATCCTCTTAAGATTTTTGTTTGCGGCTTCCACTGCTCCATTCATCTGGGGACGGTATGGGGAGGAATTGAGATGTCAAATCTTGTATTGATCACATAACTTCTGGATCTTTGGGCCATTCAAGTTCTTGGCGTTGTCAGTGACAATTTCATTGGGGAGACCGTGCCGGCAGATAATATTATTTCTGAAGAATTTGAGAAATGTGTTATGCATAATGTGAGCATATGATGTTGCTTCGACCCATTTAGAGAAATAATCGATAGCTGCCATGATAAATCTATGCCCATTGGATGCCTTAGGGTTGATGGGACCAATCACATCGATGCCCCACATTGCAAAAGGCCATGGTGACACGAGATAGAACAGTTAGTGAGGCGGAACATTTATTGGATCCGCGTAGATTTGGCACTTATGGCACTGTCAGAAATACTCGATGCAGTCCTTTTCCATGGTGGTCCAAAAATATCCCCGTCTCATGATTTGCTTAGCCATCATATGCCCATTAGCATGGGTTGCACAATTCCCTTCATGAGTCTCGAAAAGGATTTTCTTCGCCTCTTTTGCATCCACACATCTCAACAATTCACCGTTGGAGCTCCTTTTATATAGGATTTCTCCACTGGGAAAGTATCCCAATGCTAATCTTCGAATCATCCTCCTTTCGTTTTTGCTCACCCCAGAGGGAAATTCTCTGGTTCTGATGTAGAGCAAGATGTCATGGTACCAAGGTTTACCATCAGGTTCTTCTTCAATCATGAAGCAGTAAGCCGGCTCACTTCTTGCTTTAATCTTTAGCACCTTGGTCGTCTGTCCTTCTTCCATCTGAGTCATAACAGCCAGGGTGGCTAAGGTGTCTGCAAATTGATTTTTGTCTTGACTAAGGTGAGTGAAAGAGATTTCCTCGAATTTCTTAGTCAGTTCCAGTAAGTACTTCTGATATGGGATTAGTTTCGGATCCTTAGTTTGCCATTCTCCTTTGACTTGATAAATAATCAGGGCCGAGTCTCCATACACCTCCAACTTTCTGACTTTCATTTCGATGGCCGCTTGTAAACCCATTACACAAGCTTCATATTCTGCGATGTTGTTGGTGCAGTCAAATCTCAACTTGATAGTTATCGGAAAGTGTTTCCCATCCGGGGATACCAATACAGCTCCGATTCCATTACCAGACAAATTGATAGCTCCATCGAAATACATTTCGCAAACATCGGCTGGCTCTTCTTCTCCGCAATCTACTTCATTAATATGCTCATCGGGCAACTCAAAATCCAGAGCTTCATAATCCTGGATGGGGTTCTCTGCTAAGAGATCGGCGATCACGCTACCCTTCACTGCTTTCTGGGTCATATAAACAATGTCATACTGGGATAGTATGACCTGCCACTTGGCTATCCTTCCCAGCACGAATGGGCTTTCGAATACATACTTGATAGGATCCATTCTGGAAATGAGCCATGTTTTGTGATTCAACATGTAGTGCTTGAGGCGATTTACTGTCCAAGCTAGTGCGCAGTAAGTTTTCTCTAGGAAAGAATACCTTGACTCACAATCATTGAACTTTTTGCTCAGGTAATAAATTGCTCTTTCCTTCCGGCCGGTATCATCATGTTGCCCCAAAACACATCCCATTGAGTTTTGTTGGACTGCCATATACAGAATCAGAGGCCTTCCAACCACTGGTGGAACAAATACTGGTGGGTTTGACAGTTAATGCTTGATTTTCTCGAAAGCCTCTTGACAAACTGAATCCCATTGAGTGGTGTTATTCTTTCGGAGTAGTCTAAAGATAGGCTCAGCCTTAGCGGTGAGATTGGAGGTAAACCTTGATATGTAGTTCAATTTCCCCAAGAAACTGCGTACCTCTCTTTCTGTTTTTGGGGATGGCATCTCTTGAATGGCTCGGACTTTGTCCGGATCAACTTCTATTCCCTTCTCGCTCACTATGAATCCCAACAATTTCCTAGATCTAGCTCCGAATATGCACTTGGCAGGGTTCAGTTTCAGCTGATATTTCCTGAGTCTCTCGAATACTTTCCTTATCACCTGCACATGGCTCTCCTCTCCCCGGGATTTGATAATCATATCATCCACATACACCTCCACTTCTTTATGCATCATATCGTGGAATAATGTGACCATGGCACGTTGGTAGGTGGCTCCAGCATTTTTTAATCCGAAAGGCATGACCCGATAGCAAAATACCCCCCATTGAGTGATAAAGGCAGTTTTCTCCTTGTCTCCCTCATCCATTGGGATTTGATTGTACCCTGATGCCCCATCGATACACGAACACCGGCCCAATCCTGCTGCGTTGTCTACTAACACATCAATGTGAGGGAGAGGGAAATCATCTTTCAAGCTTGCTTTATTAAGATCCTTGTAGTCAACACATACCCTAACTCTCCCATCTTTCTTCATTACTAGGAAAACGTTAGCTATCCATTGGGGATATTTGACTACTTCTAGGAATCCAGCATCATACTGTTTCTTAACCTCATCCCTAACTTTGAGCAGTGTGTCAGGATTCATTCTTCTTAGCTTCTGCTTTACTGGGACTGTCCCTGGAATTAGGGGAATTTTATGCGTCACTATCTGGGGGTCCAAACCAACCATATCATCATAGCTCCATGAAAATACGTCTAGAAATTCCCTGAGCAAATTGATCATATCTTCCAATTCTTCACTTTCTACTACCTTAAGTTCCCTTTTCACTTCTTCCGTGCCTAAGTTTATGGTACGCGTTTTGTCTCCACAAGGCACTAGGGAAGGTTCATCCCTTTCATCCCTTTCTTCTGTGAGCTCCACCTTAGAATCACTTGAAGTAATAGCAGTTATGGGGATTTCAAAATTAACCAGAGGAATTTCTAAGTCTATTGAATTATTAAGTGTTAATTGATGAATGGTCCTGAATGAACGAAAATAGAATATATTATAAGGATGGAATTCAAATGGAGAGCAAAAAAAAGAATTGGAAATAAATGCGCTATTAATTCATTAAAAATTTATGACATAAGAAAAGGGTCCATTTACAATGTTACACTTGCCACCATGGACAAAATGATCAAGTGTAGATAACCAAAGGTACTTTACTCGAAATTAAGTACAGGGATGTCCTCTGCTGTCCAGTTGTCCAACTCTTGCCCCTCAGTTGTACTTTACTCGAAATTAAGTACAGGTCGAAATTAAGACCAGAGCCTCATACGAGGAATCTAGGTGGATGACGTCGATAGATGGTTCATCAGGTGATTCTTCAACCTCTGTCGGATTTTCGATGACCGGTTTAGTGAAGACCTCTATGATCCTCGGGACTACTTTCATTCTCCTGACTTTCTGGTCAAATCTCTGATTCCGAAGTCTGTTCCTCATCCAGAATCGCCCATCCACGAGGGCGTCCTCCTCATAACCCAAACCGCAACAGCCCACCTTCTGGATAGCCGGTATAGGTTTAACAATTCCTTGTAACGTGGCGCCTAGGCCTTTGCCTTCTTCATACCCATTCCTTGACATTATCTTGGCTACCATAGCCATAACCCCTTCATTTCTGGTTTCTTGTAGTTCAAGGGCCTGGAAGGAGCTTTCCAATGACTCCTCAGCCGCTTCCACATAAGGAAGTGATTGTGGCTTGGTGACCAAAATGGCTTCTTCCCCTCTCACAGTGATGATTTTGTCGTCCATGATGTACTTTATCTTCTGATGCAAGGTTGAAGGAACGGCATTCGCTGAATGGATCCATGGCCTCCCCAGCAACATAGTGTAGGCCAGTTCAATGTTCATCACCTGGAATGTGACGTTGAAGGTGCATGCGCTAATTTGGAGTGGCAAGTTGATGTCTCCCAACACTTCTCTTCTTGTACCGTCAAAGGCTCTTACCACCATAGCACTTTGACGTATATCTGATTGGTCAACTGGCAGCCTAGCCAAGGTAGCACTAGGCAGTACATTGAGGGTTGATCCATTATCAATAAGGACTTTGGCCACTATACAACCTTTACATTTCACTGTCACATGGAGGGCTTTAGTGTGTGCCAAGCCTGCAGGATTTGTCTCTTCTTCAAAAAAAGTGACAAAACTGGATGCCTGGATTTGTCCCACTATCTTCTCGAACTGCCCCGGTGTGATGTCGGGGTTCACAAAGGCCTGATCCAGGATTTTCTGCAAGGCATGACGATGCACCTCAGAGCTCAAAATCAGCAATAACAGTGATATTCGGGCAGGTGTCTTTCTCAATTGTTCCACCACATCATACTCACTCTGCTTCATTATTTGGAGCAACAGCTCCTCCTCTTCTTTAGGCCCGGCGGGTTCTACTTCCCCCATTTTTTCAATCTCCTCTTCTGTGTTTTTCTGTAATTCTCCCATTTTTACTTTCCCCTTCTTCTTTTCTTTCTCTTCGTTCCCGTAACATCTCCCACTTCGAGATATAAACTCGATTTCTTGCTCAGGTGGGAAGGATTTTATGGCAGCGATGGGCTGAGGATTAGGTTGGGGAGTAGTATTGCTGGTAGGTCCGGCATAAGTTATTCTGAAGTGCTCATGGGGTGTGAAACACGATTTTGGAGGTGCCAGAGGTGAAGTAAGATTAGGAGCCGACGTACTGCTCGATGCTCCTTGGGTGAAAACTTGGAAATTGTAGTTCCAAGGGACAGCATGAGTATTTGTGATTGGGAGCTGAGGCAGGGTTCAGATAATCGTTACTGGTGGTGAGGGTATTGGGGCATTGGGGATAGAGAAGGTTAATCTAGGATTGGGGGTAGAGGTATTCTGGCCAAACCTGGCGGTATTTACTTCGTCCTCCACTTTCGATCTCCTTTGGCATCTTAAAATTTTGAGGGACAGCAAGTTCTGGACCTCTTGCCGGAATCCCTCACGCCTCTACTCATGATCACCGCCTCCATGGTAAAGACATCCCGTACCTTTTCCTGATTCCGATACCTGAGGGCAAAGGTAACCTTCCCTCATCGCCATGGCAAAAATTTCCTCAAAGTGAGGAATTAGCTCTTCTACCTCTGGTGCCAACCTCTCTCCATCCGGTTCTATCATATTACTCCATTGCCCACATTATGATTGGGCAACGGGTTTGAGGTAACATTGGGGAGGGAACCATTTCCCTCAATCTTCAACCACCCATTCCGGATTAAAGCGTGCACTCTCCATCTGAGTGCCCCGCAGTTATCAGTTGAATGCCCTTGTGCCCCTCCATGATATTCACAATGGGCAGTGGCATCATACCACCTGGGGTATGGTGGCTAAATTGGGTCTAGGGGAACTGGTATACCGACGAGGTATCGGTATATTTCACTGAGTGGGAGGGGAAGGGGTGGATCAGGGTTTCTTGGTGGTCTAAAATTATTTTGAGGTGGCCTGGGTTGGGTAGGTGGAGGAGGTGGTCTGGGTTGGTAATTTGTAGGTGGGTATTGTGGGCGCGGGTGTGGATAATTTGGAAAAGGAGGTGGAATGTTTGCAACTGTTTGGCCATGAGGGGGAGGACATGGCCGGTAGTTATTTTGGGGAAATGGGGAGTAATTATTTTGACGGGTGATGGAATGCACATCACCCTCCTTCTTTTTGCCAAAACTGGCAGTTTTCTTCGCAGGATTCTCAGTCAACTCCTGCAGCCGTCCCATCCTTAAATTAGCTTCTATCCTTTCACCGGCTTGGATGATGTCAGAGAAGCTGTTGGAGGTATTCCCAATCATCAGGTTGAAGTAAGGAGCCTTCAGTGTTTCGATGAATAGGGAGCAGAGTTCATTGTCGGTCACCGGAGGATATACTTCTGCAGCCTTCTCCCTCCATCTTTGGGCATACTCTTTGAAGCTTTCCCTGTCCCTCTACACCAAGTTTTGGAGATCTCTCCTCGTGGGGGCCACATCACAGTTAAATTTGTACTGTTTTAAGAATGCATCAGCTAAATCCTTCCAGGAGCGCAGTTTGCTTCTATCCAACTGAATGCACCATCTCAGGGCTGCTCCGGAAAGGCTCTCGTGAAAGAAGTGGACGAGAAGTCTGTCATCTTCTGTCAAGGCAGACATTTTGGCAATGTAGGTTGCCAGGTGAATGCGGGGATCTGAGTTCCCGGTGTACCTGTCAAAATCCGGGACTTTGAATTTGGGTGGCACCACCACATCTGGCACCAATCTCAGTGACGCCACATTGACTGAACCATACATGTTCAGTCTCTCTATTGCTCTCAATCTTTCCTCTAGAGCAGACAGCTTCTCATTTTCCCTGGCCTTACTTTCTCCTCCTACTGCAAAAGATACTCCCCCAGCTGGGAAATGAGGGGTGGAGTGAACCGGAGGGATCAGTATTGAAGGGTATGGGTCGGCATTTGAGATAGCCGGGTAATGGGAGAAAGGTAGGTCATTATTTATAGTAGCCGGATTGACAGTGATTGTCGGATCCAGGATAGGTGACTGAAAGGTGAAGGAAGTTGAAGCTTGATGCGGATCATTTGTTGTAGGTGGTGGGGGAGGTAATGGTAGGTTAGGTTCTGAAGTGGGTTTATTTTGGGACATCTCCCTCATTAGTCTCATAAGTTCTGAGACCTGATCCTTCAATTCGGAAACCTGTCCTTGTAGGTTCTGTACTTGTTCCTGATCTTCCATTATCTTCTTTGTTCGGGATCTTGTTAAGTACACTCGCTTGGGTTGAACCGTGTGCTTGGTCAGACTTGCCTTGTTTGAAGCAATGTTTGATTTTCTGTAGGGAAATAAATAAAAGCTTTTAGTAAATTTTGAATTTCGTAAAAAAATTAAAGGTCCTGGTTCGGACAAAGGATACAGTGGCATTCGGGAGCCAAAAATGAAATCTGCAGAAGGATGGTTGCATCAATTTTATCATGGCATCATTCGATAGTCTGACTGTGAATGACTGGATTGAATGCGCGTTTATGATACCTGTTCATATGGCACATCCAATTTTTCACATAACCCTAGCGAGGGGGTTCCTACGGGAGTTATACTATTCATTCACAATTTTGCTAAGCAATGGCCCAAAAATTTTTCCATTAACTGAATATTTATACACAGCATGCTTTACATTGGCCTAGGCTCAGGGAGGCTCTTTATAATGAGATGACATTTTCTGAGATATTCGTATAACCTTTCTTCTTGTTTGGCAGGGTCGAATGCTTTTAGAGCATACTCGGATTCGGGAAGGAGTTCTTGTTTTCCCTGTGCTATCGTTCTCTCCAGCTGGTTAACATTCTCTTTCAGCTCTTGATAGAGAGCAGCTTGTCTTTCTTTCTCCTTTCTTTCCTTAGCACATTCTTTCAGGATATCGTTGATAAGCAGTGCCTGTTCCTTCAATTCAAGCTTCTTCTTTTTGTTTTCTTGTTTATACTCTTCTATGAGTATCTCTTGGTATTTCATTTTTTCCTGAAGCTTATTATTCTGCATTTCTACTTCCCTTACCACAGCTTGGAGAGAGCCTTTTTCCTCTTCCCACCATGCCTCTTTTTCTTCGAAGCTCATCTTTTCGACCCTTGCCTCTTCCCTGAGTCTTCTCACTTTTCTTTTAAGATTCTACTATTGATCCTCCAACTGTTTTATTTGTTCTTGCAGTTGCGAGTTCTCAATGTTTGCCTTTTGTAGTGAGTCAGCCAGATGATTATTAGTTTCCTCTGATAGGACATTTTGGCGAGGGTTGCTGTCTTCGTATTTTGTTGAATTTGCAGTTAAGTGTTCCTGGTCCCTGTTAGCTCTCCATTTAAGATAATCGCCCGTGGCACTAAGACCTTTAGGCGACCTCTTCATCAGAGTGATGTTTTCCCAAGATTTGCGAGCTATCTTCAACTCTTCCTCTTCCTCAAGCTCATGGTAGAAATGACCTTGATGGTATCCTTCAATGTTGATTCTGGATTGTGTTGAGCTGAATTGCCTCATTACTAAGGCCGGAGTGTAACTTGTGTACCCAATCACCGATTAGGATACCGATTGATTGTTCCTCGTCGATCAAAATGGATTAACTCGACGCCCACGCCTTCCTCCAAAGAAGAGTCATGGCTATTGAAGTTCAAA